>NW_026867979.1:613314-767141 GCF_020745735.1 Hemiscyllium ocellatum | reverse complement strand
CACTTACTGCTTATGCTGTTTTGCACACAAGTAGTCCTGTTTGGTGGCCTTCACCAGGCTGACACTTCATTGTCAGGTTTGCCTGGTGCTGCTCCTGCCATTCCTGCACATCCATGAAACAATGCTGATCCTCTGGATTGATGGTAATTGTTGCGAGGGGGATATGCCAGGTCATGAGGTTGTGTGGCTGTACAATTTGCACTATAGATGAACCACAGCCCCTTATGGACACCCAGACTTGAACTGTTAGATCTGTTCGAAGTCTGCCCTATTTCGCACTGTGAAGTACCACCCAAAATGGAAGAATGTTATTCTCAATGTGCAGAGTGTGACTTTGTCTCCACAATGACTATGCGGTGGTCACTCTTAACGATACTGTCATGGACAGATACTTCTGCAATTGGCAGTTTAGTAAGGCTGTGGTCAAGTGTATATTTTCCTCTTGTTGGTTCCTTCACTGCCTGCCGCAGAACCACTCTAGCAGTTATATCCTTTAGGACCAGCCTTCTCGATCAATAATGCTGTAGCTGAGATACTGTTGGTGGTGAACATTGAAATACCCCACCAGAATGCTACCCTCAGTGCTTCCTCCAAGTGTTGGTCAGCATGGAGGAGTACTGATACATCAGTTTGAGAGATGCTGGTACTTGGTAATCAGCAGGAGGTTTCCTTTCCCAATGCAAACTAATGCCATGGGATACGAGTCACTGTTGAGGACTCCAAGAGCAATTCCCTTCTAACTGCATCCCACTGTGCCGCCACCTCTGCTGTGTCCATCCTGCTGATGAGACAGGACATATCGGGGAAGGTGATGGGTGTCTAGGTCATAGTCATACTCACAGAATCATACCTTACAGACAATGTCAGGCTGTTGCTTGATGAGTCTGTTTATTTCTATTCACTGTTTACTGCCAGCTGTCCCATTCTCGAAACATGTCCATATATTAGCCCCAATCCACTCAGATTTGATATTGCAAATTGGGCTTGGAGCTTTACCAACATTTTCCTAAAAATCAAAATGTTTTACATCCATTACTGCTCTTTCATTTGTCAGCCAGTCTGCTTCTCAAACATAATTCCCATTTCATAAATCTATGTTAGTGTTGTCTATGACTATTACTTTCAGCCACAATAATTTCTGCTAAACCATTTACTTACTATGTTCTATGTTCCACGTACTCTATCATTTTCCCACATCAGACTTGGTTTTCCTTATATTGTTAGAAAGTTTTGTGAAGACAGAACTGAAGTAGTGGCTTCATAGTTCTGCCATTTCCCTGTTCCCCATTCTCCATTCTCTGGTTCCAAACTGTAAGGAAACTACACTTGTTTTCTCATATTTCTCACATTGACATAATTTAACAAGCTATTACAGTTCACACTTATAACCCTTATGAATATAACTCTTCAGAAACCCATCAATTCCTGCCTTAAAATGCTCCAATAATTGACCTTCCACATGGTACACTCACAGGAGCAAAGACTCTGTGCCGACAGAAGTACAGCACGATCTATATTAGTCCCACTTTCTACAGCAGTCCCATAGCCTGGAATGTTATGACACTTCCAAGTGCTTGTCCCAAGTACTTTTTAACGATTGTGAGGTTACTCGTGATAATTCCCCTCTCAGGAAGTAATCCCAGAAGCCCACACATCGACGTGAAAAAATGTTTAAATCATCTCTGAACCTCAAACTTTTCACTTTAAAAGTGTGCTCCTTTGTTCTTGACCCTCTGACTAAAAGGAACAGCTGCTGTCTATCCCCCCTGTCCGTGTCGCTTATAATCTTATCCTTCTGAATCACTGACTCCTCAGCTTTCTCTGCTCCAAAGTAAACAACCCGAGCTTATCCAGCCTCTCTCCATAGCTGATATGCTCTACCCCAGGGAACATCCTGGTGAATCACCTCTGCACTCCCTCCAGTACAATCACATCCTTCCTGGAATGTGGCTCCCAGAGCTACATACAGTATTCCATTTTGGCCGAACCAAAGCCCTGTATAGGTCTTATATCTCCACCCTGATTAGGAAACACAATACTCAAGGTCCAATTCTTAACTAGTCCATTAACCTGCCCAGCAGAAAGTGAGACTGCAGATGCTGGAGATCAGTGCTTAAAAAATGTGTTGCTGGAAAAGCGCAGCAGGTCAGGCAGCATCAAAGGAGCAGGAGAATCGTTGTTTCGAGCATAAGCCCTTCTTCAGGAATCTGCCCGAAACGTCAATTCTCCTGCTCCTTTGATGCTGCCTGACCTGTTGCGCTTTTCCAGCAACACATTTTTAAGCATTAACCTGTCCAGTCACATTCAGGGATGTGTGGAGAAGCACAATCTGAGCTTCCCAGTGTGCTGCCATTCATTGAGTCCTCCCCTGCCTGGTTCCTTCTCCAATGTGCATCACCTCATATTTATCAAGGTTACATTCTATCTGTTATTGATCTGCCCATCTGACCATTTCATCTGCATCTTCCTGTAACTTAAGGCCTTCCTGCTCACTGCGAACCAACGGTCAATCTTTATGTCAAACGTACACTTACTTATCACACCTCCCTGCCTCTCCACCTAGCCCCCTCCACATTCACATTTGTTTTTGTTATGAATAACACAAACAATAAGGGACACATCACTGATCCCTGTGGTACACCAGGGGACACTGGTCTCCAGTCACACAAACAGCCTTCTCTCACTACCCTCTGCCTCCTGCCACTAAGACAATTTTCGTTGTAACTTGTCAAGTTATCATTTATATTGTGAGATTTTACATTATTTTTCAGTTTCCCAGCTGGAAAATTTGTCAAAGGCTTTCCTACAAAGCTAAACAATCGACCTCCTCAAACTAATTCAATCAAATCATTAGATGTCACTTCCTTCTGATAAAGTCATGATGATTATCCCTGATCAGACCTTGCGACTCTGATTGGAGTTCAATTTTCTCCTTCCCTATTTTCTCCAGTAGTTTCCTTAACAGTGACCTAATACCGCTCGTCTATTGTTCCCTGGTCTATCTCTCCCACCCGAACTGTGAAGTGGAATCGTGTTAGCAGTTCTCCAGTTCTCTGGCACCTCCCCTATGGTCAGATCCTAATTAAAATATTCAGTCAGGGTCTTTCCTCCATTCACCCCAACAGCCGCCTGTGATACAACTCATTCAGACATGGAGATAGGTCCAAATTTATACAGAACAAAGCCTCAAATCCTTTCTCGTATTTTACATCAATCTGTTCAAGAGTTTCACCATCCATCTCCTTGAATTCTGTACTTGTCTTCTCCGTCTCGAAAGTAAAATAGATGTGATGGTCTCATGTAACAATCCATCAATGTTCTCCAGCTTGACACACAGATTGCTCCTCTGGTTTCTAATGGACACTAACTGTTTGCTAATTATTCTGCTCTACTTGTCCGTGTAGAATATCATGGGATTCTCCCAGATCTCGCCTACTTGTACTTCTCCATGTCCCTGTTATTCAGTCCCCTCTGTGTTTCTAAGTTTCACTGCAACCACCTCTCATGTTTCAAAACTCGAGATCACAGGGTGAGTTTCCACATCAGAAAATCTTGCCGTTTTAGGGATGAATCTGAATAATAACTTCTGCAGTTCCCCTGTAGTCAATATCTTATTTCTTAGATTGGGACTCTGAACAATACAAAATACTCTCATGAACACTCGATACAACTGGTGCATGACGTCTTCTATATTCCAATTACAATCACCTGAATGTAAAACTATTTTTTTCTTTGCTATTTTCATATGTTCTTCCTAATACCTCTCGCTTTAACTTTTCTTATGAGCTTACTGTGTGAGTTTTTAAAAAAATCTCATGAATATTCAACTCTACGTTATCCATTGGTTCTTCATTGCCTATGTCCACAAGAATCATCTTCAAACCATTCCAAAAAAAAGTTTGCCACTTCTGGTTTTCCTTTCATCGGTATATTCTCACACTCCCCAGTTATGTTATTACCTTCTACATATGTAGTCGCATGTTCTTTGTAATCGAGTCCAACAGACACCTGACTGCGGATGACAAGATAACTGCTCTGTAGTTCACCCCTCTCCATCTTCATCCTTTCTTAAATGGTTGGATAATATTTGTAACCTTTGCCTTATACAGATTGGCTAAATGACTTTCGAGAATGTGTCGGAAGATAAAGTAAAAATCCGCGATGCAATCAACATGTCTATTGCTGATTCCTCATAAATCCTTGTATGAAGTACATCTGGTCTGTCAGATTTATAAATATTCAATCCAGCTTTCTTTTCAAAGATGACCTCAACATTGATAAGAATAATCTTAGACCTTACTTACCCAAGTCCCATGGTCACTTGGTATTTCTGGAAGAATTTCTGGACATTCTTCCAATGAAGATAGACGCAAATAAACTGTTTCTTTTCCCTGAGATTTCTCTGTTCTCTGCAATAAACTATCCTGAACGCACACCAACTGTTCCACATTTGACCTTGTTTTCATTTTTTTTTCATACCTTGATAGATGCTTTTTAGCAGTCTTTATGTTTTTCTTTCGTTTGCATGCTTTTTCTCTTTTCAATTTCTTCTCAGTTTCTGGATCATCCTTTGCTGGGTCCTACATTTCTCTGAATCCACTGGATTACTACAACTTGGCATTTTTCTAAGCTGCTTCCTTTCATCAAATAGGTAAGTGAAGGTGCGGTTGAAAGTGATACTCGGAGAGGAGGGTGGACCAGATTGATAGCAAGGAAGGTGGACGCATAGGAATGTACAAAAGGGCGGTGCTGACTTGGAAGGTTGGAGTGGGATAGGGTGGGGTTAGGGGAAATGGGGAAATCCACTATGATCCCCTGTGTTTGGAGGGTCCCAAGGCAGAAGAGGAGGCTTTCTTCCTGCAGGGTTCTGGTGGCTCGGGTTTGGCGATGGAGCAGGTCCAGGACCCTCATGTCCTTGGCAGAGTGGGAAGGGGAGTTAAAGTGCTCAGCCACAAGGCGATGGAATTGTTCAATGAGGCTGTCCCAGAGATGTTCTCTGAAATGTTCCACAAGTTGACCTTCTGCCTCGCCAATGTAGAGAAGAACACATTGGGTTCAATGGATGCAGTAGATGAGGCGGTCTGTCTCCCTTCATCACCTATCACTTTCAACCCCACCTTCATCTACCTCCCGCAATCCCTGCTAATCTCCCCCTGCCTCACCCCCTTCTCATTTATCCCTCAGCCCCCTGGGCATATAAGCTTCATTCCTGATGAAGGCCTTATGCCCGAAACATCGATTTATCTGCTCTTAGTATGCTGCCTGACTGTGCTTTTCCATCACCACACTTCCCCTCTGATCCCCAGCATCTGTAGTCCCGACTTTCTCCTCACACCTTGTTGGCTTGCATGACTCATATTTATAACAGTTACTTCAAATAAAACAAAAACTGTCATGTTCTCAAACAGCATTAAAGAAAACCAGTACATTGTGATCACTGTTCCCAAAATGTCCTTTCCAGCAAATTTTTCAATTAGCTCTTCTGATCACTCAACACCAATTCCTAAATAACCTGATATCGAGCTCAGTGCTTAACATAATTCTCATGTAAACCATCTCACACGTGGTCATGAAATCCATTTTTCCCAGCATTAGCATTCAATTGGGTTAACAGAGTTTAGATATAACTTAAACAGTACATTATCACTGTAGTAGCCACAAATGTGTATAACTCATTTCCTGTTTTATAACATAACCAAAATATGTGTATTGCAGCTTTCACTTTGATATATAACTCCCATCAATGTTTGCTCCTCCTTGCTTTTTTTTAATCTCCACCTTACTAGATTCTGTGGAATCTGAGCGATGTGGGCTCTGGGGAGATTGATGGTAGAGATCATCTTGTCACATCATTTATGATTTTCTCAAACTTGAATTACTCCAGATCTCCCGTTATGCAGTGGAGTAGAGAAGGACAATGATCTTCCAACAATGCTCTGTATTCCCCCAGAGAGCTGAGACTGCTCTAACCTAGGTGGGAACCTTCCAGCAGGCCGGTAAAGTGTTGCTGCTGTTGTACAGGCTCGAAGTGAGATCGTATCTAGAGTAGTGTGTGCAGATTTAATCTCTTCAATGAAGAAAGGATGTTGTTACATTGGAAGCAGCTCAGAGATGGTTCCCTCAACTGATTCCTGCAATGAAGGTGCTAGCTTATAATGAAATGATGATCAGGTTGACCCAGTAGCCATTGGAGTTTACAAAGATTCAAGATGAACTTATTTGAACATAAATGGCAGAAGGAGTGAACGAGTGAAGTGAATTACACAGATAGTGGAAGAATCCATTCCGTTCTCCAGCCTGTTACACAGGAACAACAGGAGGATATTCAGACCTTCGACCCTGTTACACCAAAACAGGATGAGGCTATTCAGCGCCTGGAGCCTGATATACATTTAGAGAAGGAGGCCAATCAGCCAGTCGAGCCTATAACATTAGGCCATGCTGCACCAGTATCCTGTTAAACAGCAACAGGATCAGTCCATTCAGCCTTCTCAAGTCTGTAACATAGGAACTGGAAGATGTCACACAGTGAGTGGAAATTGTTACACTGGGATAACAGGAGGCCATTCAGACTCACCGAGCCTATTGCAAGGGAATTGGATAAGGGTTAAAAACTATCTGACACTTCTTTCATGAGAAAGGAAGAGGCAATTTAGACACATGTCTGTTGTGTGGGAACAAGAGAAGACCAATCAATCCCTCGGTCCCATCTCTGGAAGAGGAGACCGTTCAGTATTTCCACCTGTTATAGAGAAGTATGAGAAGACCCGTCAGCCCCACAAAATGTTACACAGCAACAGTAAGATTCCATAATCTCCCAATCCTCTAAAGCATCAACAGGAGGATGTCATTCTGGCCTTGGAGATGGTAACATGGAACACCAGAAAGACATCAGCCCATCGAGTGTGTACACCAGCAGGATGATGAGTCCATTCAGCCACACGTGGCTCTTACACAACATTTGGACCAGATCTCTTAAAAACGTGTGCCTTTTAAACAGGAATTCAAAGAAAACGTAAAGCTTTTCGAAAGGGAAGAACTTGTAATAATGGTATACATTAGGGATGAAAGTGTAACAATAAACTATTGTAATTTAAGGCAAATTGTTAGAGTCCATTGTTCAAGATATTTGCAAAGTTAAACCAGAATTCATCTGAGTCAACATGGTTTTACTTAGGCTAAACCGTGTTGAATTGTTTGCTTGAGTTATTTGAAGATATCACAAACAAGGTGGATCGTGGGAAAACTGGAGATGGAACATATCTGGCCTTCCTGAAGGCATTGGATGTGTTGCTTCTCCAAAGAGTAAGTGGTAATATCCGACAACATGGGTCTAGGAGTAATTTATTAGCTTGGACGGAGGATTGGTTAACCAACAAAATGGAGTCAGATGGAATAAATGTATAATTTTCTTTTGGAAATGCAATTTGTGGGGTGACATTGATTTCAGTACTCATGCCTCAACCATTTGCGATCGATGGGATGACTGTACTCTGTTGATGGGATCGAAAATACGATGCCACATTTCAGATGACACTAACATCGATGGGAAATTACTTCAGAATGATGGTGCAAGAGATTTTAAATCTATATGGATAGGTTGGGTGAATGGGCCAACATTTAGCAAGGAAAATTAAAGTGAAGATATATGGGGATTTTAGGGTGTATGTTTTCTCCCTGATTTGTGGGTTTGATATCCAGACATTTCATTACCTGGCGAGGTAACATCATCAGTGGCGACCTCCAAGTGAAGCGAAGCCGTTGTCTCCTGCTTTCTATTTATATCTTTCTCCTGGATGGGGTTCCTGGGGTTTGTGGTGATGTCTTTTCCTGTTCGTTTTCTGAGAGATTGATAGATTGCATCTAAATCTATATGTTTGTTTCTGGCGTTGTGTTTGGAGTGCCACCACAAAGAAAAGCCACCATTTCGACTGGGACAACACATCTATCCTGGGACAGGCTAAGCAAAGACATGCCAGAGAATTCCTAGAGGCCTGACACCCCAACCACGCCATAAACAAACGCATAGATCTAGATGCTATCTATCAACTCCTCAGAAAACGAACCGGAAATGACATCACCACAAACCCCAGGAACCCCATCCAGAAGAAAGATATAAATCGAAAGCAGGAGACAACGGCTTCGCTTCACTTGGAGGTCGCCACCATTGATGTTATCTAGCAAGGTAATGAAACGTCTGGATATCAAACGTACAACTCAGCGAGCAAACCAACATTCTAAATCTCAACCTGAGCTACAAACCTTCACAAACCTTGCAAAAGCCATGGGCGCAACACGCTACAACTTGCCCGTAGATGGGAAAGGAATGCCATCCGAGAGAGTTCCACTCGCGAACAGCTGTACTTCCTGCATGAATGTTTAAGAAAACAACTACTGCCAAAATGTCTGCAATATAAACGCCGATAAACACATCTCAAGCCAAAAGTTTAACAGAACAAAACGGCCGCAGAATGCTCCGAGAATTAATCAATGACGCCAACCACAGACTCTGAAAATACACACGGGAAATTGCGCGCCAAAAGCCGTTATTCAAACAAGCAACAAACCAAGTATGGTCAGACGTGATAGAACAAGCCATCAACACCAAACACCGACAAAGACAGATAAAGAAAAATCGGGACGTGAAGGAAAAAACTGGACAAACTCACAAAAAAAAACACAAAACCGATAACACAGGGACATGGATAAAGAACTTATCAGACCGGACCCTATCAGACACAGAAAAAGCGCTACTAGTCAAAGGATTAAATTTCAATTACCGAGACGCTGACAAGAAGGAATTACTTGTGGCATTAGAAACCACATTGAAGGGCAACAATCTCATGGAAGAAACACAACAAACGATCAGACAGACAGTTGCACCTATTCTCAGCTGAAAGAGGGAAGGAAACAAACTGACCACACAAGAAAACAAAGCCCTAGAAAACCGCAAAAAAGACAAAGACATCATTATATTACCTGAAGACAAAGGTCGCTCACAGTCATCCTGAACAGAAGGGACTACATAGAAAAAGCTAATGCACTACTCGCAGGCACCAACACCTACCAACAGGTGGCGCTTGAACCGACCACACAACTAGGAAACAAAATTACTTATCTCCTAAGAAAATTACACAATTCCGGACAATTAAACAAGACAGAATTCCAGAAAATGAAACCCGATGGGACCAATACCCCACAATTCTAGGGAGTACCAAGAATCCATTAACCAGGAGGCCCCCTCAGACCTATAGTCGCACTACCCAGAACACCAATTTACAGACTAGCCAAAGAACTACACGCAAGACTAAAATACCTAGTAGAAGATTCACAACACTCCATCCACTCCACCCAGAAAGTCCTAAAAATCATCAAAAACGCCAACATAGAAGAAGACGAAGCAATGATCTTATTCGACATAACAGCACTCTACACCTCCTTTAACATCGACCTGGCAACGGAAACACTTACCACACTTTTAGAAGAGACCATCACACACACCAACCGCCATCAATCACATTACCAATGAAAATATCATGAAGTTAATGGACCTGTGCCTCACCACCCACTTCACCTTCAAAAACATAGTCTACAAGCAAACCAACAACACACGCATGGGATCTCCACTTGATCAGGATTCATAGTAGAAGCGGTAATGCATGGACTAGAACAAACAGCCCTACCAATCATCAAACCAAAGATCTGGATTCGCTACATAGATAACACTTTTGGCATCACAAAATGAAACAAGATAGAAGAGACATTTAACATCATCAACAACACTCTCAGACATAAAGTTCACCAAGGAGGAAGAAACCGACAACAAACTCGCATTCCTGGACGTCACAGTCGAAAGAAAGGACAATGAAGAACTACAAACCTGCATATAGAGAAAACCGACCAACACTTACCAAATACTTAACTACACCAGCAATCATCCCTACACACACAAACGAAGCTGTATCAGGACACTATTCCAACGAGCCACCAGACACTGTAGCTCAGACGAGATACGCAAAACAGCGGAGAACCACCTATACGAAGCATTCAAGACGAACAGATACTCAAGAAATACAGTGCGCAGATTCCTCAAGGACAAACCACGACAATCAGACCAAACACAGCCAGAAACCCTAACCACCTTACCATACATCAAAGAAGTTTCAGAAATGACAGCCAGACTACTGAGACTCCTCGGAATCCTAGTAGCACACAAACCCACCAACACTCTAAAACAAAAACTAACAAACTTAAAAGACACAGTACAACCCATGGACAAAACCAATGACATCTACAAAATTCCTTGCAAGGAGTACCATAAACACTACGTAGGACAAACAGGAAGAAAGTTAACCACCAGGATCCACGAAAACCAGCTAGCCACAAAATGACACGACCCTCTCTCCCTCGTAGCCCTACACACGGATGAAAAAATCCATCATGTTGACTGGGACAACACATCTATCCTGGGACAGGCTAAGCAAAGGCATGCAAGAGAATTCCTAAAGGCCTGGCACTCCAACCACAACGCCATAAACAACACATAGATCTAGATGCCATCAATCAACTCCTCAGAAAATGAACCGGAATTGACATCACCACAAACACCAGAAACACATCTTGGAGAAAGATCTAAATATAAAGCAAGAGACAACAGCTTCGCTTCACTTGGAGGTCGCCAATGATGATGTTACCTAGCCAGGTAACGAAATGTCTGGATATCAAAACTACAGCTCAAGGAGCAAACATACACCCCAAATCTCAACCTGAGCTACAAACCTTCACAAACCTTGAGAAAAAAAAATGGTGCTATTCACGTTGGCCAGTATTAATGGAGAGACAAATTATTATCTAAATGGCGAGAAAGTTCAAAGTGCTTAGGTGCAAAGGGATCTGGATGTCTGCTTGCATATCACAGAAAACCTGCATATGGGACATACCAGGAAGTGAACAACCGCTTATCACACCCCATATCATTATTTCTGAGCTACACAATGCCAGCATTCGATAGACTAGGGAGCCAAAACCCAAGGCCCGAGAAAGATACAAAGGGACAGAGAGATTCACATTAAGGACTGAAACAGACAGTTAATTAACTGAAAAGATGTTGTGGAAATATGGGGAAAAAGTCAGGGCAGTGGGACTAATTGGAGAAGTGAGATCTTCGTGAGGAAAATTACAAGAATGAGAACATTCAATAAAGGCATTGCCAGATAAGCTGAAATGGTTTGTTACATCAAAATCTGAATCTGCTTCACAGAACACCACAAACAACATTAACTGGGTCAAGATGACAGCCCCGTATGGAGAGCTGTGCAGATCATGCTCGCGTGTTGCTCAGTAAACTGCACTATCTGCCCAGTATGAGAGTATTGCAAACTTTACTATCATATGCTAACTATATTCACATCAGGTTACTGCCTACAGTGGGAAGGTTTGCTCTCTCTGCTTGTATGTGTGTGTGTGTTCATCAGGGAGAGAGAGAGAGAGAGAGTGCATGTGTGCCCGTGATTGACGTGGTTAAATGAGAAACTCATTGTCTGAGAAAGAACGCACATGAAGAAAACAATTTTAAATACGAACAACTGGCAGGCTTTTTATTAATCAACAGAGAGAACGAGGGAAGTTTCATGGACAGATACGGTAAAGTGTTTGAGAATGTTAAAATAAAGGCATTGCCAGACACAACAGCAATATACGTCAGCGTGCATGAATGACAGATGGGTGGGAGTTTGGTGTGAGTTTGAATCAGATTTGTTTGGGCAGGTTTGAAGCCGGGAGCATCAGCAGCAGATTCTTGCCTTCATTGAGACTGTATTTCATACCTCATGATTCAAACAGCAGATGGAATAAACCAGTGCGACATATTCTGGACTGATGAGTATTTCAAGTTAGAAATGGTCAAGGAATGGTGTCAAGAATCAGCTCAGTGTCAAAGGGATCTCCCACTTTTGTGACATGTCTGCTTCTGCTGCAGATATTGTCCAGGGATGGGATGGAAACAGTAGAGGAAGTGGAGTTTGTAACCAGAACAGTAGACAATGACCTCCATGCTCTTAACAGCAAAGGCAATGATATAATGAATTGTGGTTCTCCCCTGAAACAGAATAGGTCAACATAGATACAAGGAGTAACACTGCCAGAGCAGAGAGCGTGACAGTAATTGAACACCTTCATTGATGTCAGTTAGTAGTGGTCTGTAAAGTGAATATCTGGATTGAGAGATTCCACAGGAACAATAATTTTGGCAAGATGTGTAGACTATATGAAATAACAGTAATACAGTCATAACTGGTTCAAAGAAAACAAAATCTGGACAGTGACACTCACCAGGAACGCCAACGATAGCCAGGAAGGGATAATAGAAGTATTGAATAATGAGAAGAGCGTAATAGATCCGTAATGATAATGACGACCAATCAACTGCAGAAAGATACCAAACATAAAAGGATAAACTCCTGTCTATTGTTGAAATATTCCTGTCAAATGTTCTCAGATTCTGATCCATTGTTGGAATATTCCAGTCTAATATTCCCAGATTCTGATCCATTGTTGGAATATTCCAGTCTAATGTTCTCAAATTCTGATCCATTGTTGGAACATTCCCGTCAAACGTTCTCAGCGTCTGATCTCTCCTCCCCCACTCTCTGGATCTGCTGATCCCCAGCAGTGCTGTCGGTGATGCTCCCACTCATGTTATGGATTGACTCATTGTACGGAGGCCATTTATCATTAAAAGATGGAAACTCTCCACTGAGATAATTAGAATCCACGGAGGTTGCATTAATCACAGTCACTGAACAAACAGACTCAGTTAACCAGTTCCATACATCACTTTTCATTTACTGGTTTTGAATGGAATAGTTGAGGTTTGATGAGGGATGGACCACAAATCTTTCAAACTTCTTAATCTTTTTTTCCTTGTATATGAGAATATTAACAGACCACGGCAGCAACCTATATTTGTTCCACTCTGTTTATGAAAGGAGGCAGTTATATAAAAAAAAACAAATGGTCTGCATAAAAAGAAGTCGGTTGGGCAAGTTTCTAGATACCTGAACACAAAGTGCGGTACTTATTGACCAGTGTGAGGCTACTCATGGTTTTAATGCCCTGCTATCAAATCCTTTCATAACCTTGAGAAAGAGCATTGAGACTGCTGCTCAGGAACTGGCCAAAACAATTCTGTTCCTATGGACCTCTAACAGAGGGATAAGAGAAGGCCATTCAGCCCATATTAGTCTGTTGCTACTTGAAAAGGTGGAAAACTGGAATATTGGCACATTTTGCCAACATAATCATTCAAAACAAAGGGATGTGTCACTGCAGCTGTATGAGGTGTTACTGAGAGGGCACCTGGAGTACATTGTGTTTTCTGTAACTGAGAATGGTTGGACCACCATTAGATACAGTTTACCGGCAGCGCGTAATCCACGGGTTGCTGTGTCATTTGATGTCTCGGGTGTGTTACACAGGGAAAGGAGGATGCCATGAAGTCTCTTGAGTCTATTTCAGAGGGACAGAAGGAGGTAATTCAGCCTCTCCAGTCTATTACAGAGGGGCAGGAGGAGCCAATTCAGCCTCTTGAACCTGTTCCAGAGGGGCAGGAGGAGCCAATTCAGCCTCTCGAACCTGTTCCAGAGGGGCAGGAAGTGTTTATTTAACTTTCAAATCTGTTACACATAAATATAAGTTTCAAACTAGTTGTGGAACAGGAATGACCTGATGTAAACATTAAAGTTCCTACTGTGAATAAGGTCAATTTTGAAAGTGTTAGGTGAGCCCTGTGAAAGGCTGATTGGGATACCCTATTTGCAGGTAAAGGGATGGTTGGAAAATGCAAGGAGATTAAAACTTGGTGTCAGAGAGTCCAGTGCCATCGTGTGCCTATTAGTGAAATGGGCAGGGCTGGTGGGTGCAGGGAGTGCTGGATGGCTAGATATATTGATGCTCTGGTCAAGTTAAGGAAAGTGGTATATGTCAGGTAAACAGGGCTGAGATCAAGTAAGTCCCGAGTGGGGTATAAGGGAAGTAAGTGTATAGTCAATGGGGAACTCCAGCCAGAAAAAAAATGGATATGAGATGGCTTTAGAAATAGTTTTAACGAGGCATTGAAGCAACTGTAACGTCCTTTAATGGCAAAATATTAACTAGGACGAGAATAGGGCACCTTACAGGTCAGTAAGGCAACCTATGTGCGTAATCATAGGAGATGGAAGGGTTACTAAATAAGTATTTCTCCTCAGTGTTTACTGTAGAGAAGATTACAACAGTGAGAGAAGGAAGAAATATATAGTGATATCTTGAATAGTATCTATATTACAAGGAGATATCGGACATTTTAAAACATACAAAGGTGAACAAATCCCTGTGACTTGGTCAGTTGTATCCTCGAAGTTTGTGGGAAGCTCGGAAAGAGATTGCTCAAGACTTTTGCTGATATATCTGTATTATTGATTTACACTGGTGAGGCGCCAAAAGACTGGAGGCATGCTAACATAGTGTCATTATTTAACAAAGTAAGGAAAATACAGCTAAATATAGATCGGTGAGCCTGACGTCAATGGTAACTAAATTGTTGGGGGGGGGGGGGTGGTTGGTTGATGGAAAGGATGTATATGCATTTGGAAAGACAAGGACTGAAGAGAGCTTTGTACATTGGAGATCACGTCTCTCTGACTGGGTGGAATTTTTGAGGAAGTGAAGAAGATGATTGATGACGGCAGGGCAGTGGATGTTATCTTTATGCAATTCAGTAAGATAGCCAAAATGTTCTACATGGTAGACTAGTTATCAAGGTTAGACTGCCGGGAATCCTGGAGAGCTCGTCATTTTGGCCCAATTTTTTCTTGAATATTGGAGATAGGGCGTGACAGTGGACGTTTGTTCACTGAACTTGGAGACCTGTGACTAGTGGCGTGCCACAAAGATCAATAGTGAGTCTTTTGTTGCTTATGCACATCATTTGTACTTGAGTAAGTGAAGTATGGTCAGTAACTTTGTAGATAATTCCAATTTTGATGGTAACGTCGACAGTGAAGAATAATGTCTCAGAATATAATGAGGCGTTGATTAGGTGAGCTGAGGAGTGGCAGATGGAGTTTATTTTAGATAAATGTGAGGTGTTGCATTTTGGCAAGAAATATCAGAGTAAGAAATAGGTAGGGTCCTGTTGAAAGTCGCCAATCAAGGATAACTCCATAGAAATTATGGAATCCCTACAGTGAGGAAACAGGCTATTCTACCCATCGAGTCCACACCGACCCTCTCAACAGTATCCCACTGGACAAACCCCTACCCTATCCCGCTGAGCCTGCATTTCCCATGGCCAATCCATCTCGCCCACACATGCCAGGGTACCATGCACAATTTAGGATGGTCAATCCACCCTTACCTGTATATCTTTATACTGTCGGAGGAAAACATAGTACCCGGAGGAAACTCACACAGACACGGGGAGAATGTACAAATACCACACAGTCCGTCATTCACGGATGGAATTAAACCCAGATCGCTGTCCTGTGAGGCACCTTGTGGTGCAGGTTCTCAGTTCCTTGAAAGTGCCGTCACAGGTAGACAACATAGTGAAGAAGCCACTTGGTGATCTTCCCATTATTGGTGTGTGCTTTGACTCTAAGCATTTGCATGACGTGTTGGATCTGTACAGGATATTTGGCCACTTTTGTAATATTGCCTTTAATTTTGGGCTCCCCTCCCTGCTGTCGGGGAGATGTTGTCAACCTTGAAAGGGTGCAGAAGAGATTTAAATGAATGTTGCAGGTGTTGGAGGGTTAGAGTTACAGGGAGAGTTTGAATAGGCTGGGGCTATTTTCAAGTATTGAGCCTAAGGGGTAACGTTAAAGAGATTTATAAAATCATGAGGATCATAGATAAGGTAAACAGTCAATGTCTTTTCACAGGATAGACGAGTCCAAATATAGATAACAAAGGTTTAAGGTGAGAGGAGAAATATTTAAAAAGGGACGCTAAAACAACATTTTCACACAGACACTTCTGTGTGTATGGATTGAACAGCCAAAAGAGGTAGTGGAGAAAGGTACAGTTGCATCTTTTAAAAAGCATTTGGATGGATACATGAATGGGAAGTGTTTAGTGGGAGATGTCCAACTGCTGGCAAGGGGGAACGAGATTAATTTAGGGTATTTGCTCTGTATGGATGACCAGACCGCAGGATCTTTTTCCGTGCTGTACATCTCTGAGAGTCTATTGACAGAAGGAGGTTATTCAGGTTCTGAATACTGTCAGTCAGCTTGTTTGCTCAATTACTGAGAGTCAAATACAAAAATAAATCATTCAGATTTTGATGGTGTTTTTCAGAAACAGGAGAAGGGCTTTTACTCAAGAAAAGCGGGAAAGGATGTGAAGAGGCTTCAGTCCCTCAACTCCATTCCACAGAAGCAGCAGTTGAGCACAGAGCTATTGGAGCCTGTTACTCTGGAGCAGGAGGAGGACATCTATTTTCACAAAACTTGGATTAGGCGACAGTCACTCAACTGCTCGAGACTGGGACACAGCAACAGAAGGCAGTCACTCAACTACTCGAGACTGGGACACAGGAACAGGAGGGAGTCACTCAACTGCTCGAGACTGGGACACAAAAACAGGAGGGAGTCATTCAACAGCTCGAGACTGGGACACAGGAACAGGAGGCAGTTATTCAACTGGTCGAGACTGGGACACAGCAACAGGAGGCCATCACTCAACTACTCGAGACTGGGACACAGAAACAGGAGGCAGTCATTCAATTGTTCGAGACTGGGACACAGGAACAGAAGGCCATCACTCAACAGCTCGAGACTGGGACACAGGAACAGAAAGCAGTCATTCAACTGCTCGAGATTGGGACACAGGGTCCAATCACAAGAATGAAAACAAATAATAAAGGTATTGCCAGATGTTTAGCTCTCTCACATTCGCAATCCAACTCACATAACAACTCCATCCATTATATGTTCATGATGGAGCACTGTGTAGATCCAGCTAGCGTACTGCTGAATGCAACCCAGCAATATCCAGAATGGAACTCTGTGCAGCCCACACCACTGCTCGACCTATAATCATGGGCTAAATGTCCAGAGTGGGGAGCTGTGCAGACCGCATTGGTTCATTCATATATAAACCCAGACTGTTGCATTGTTCGGTGACACTGTGTTAGATTGCAGCCCAGTGTGGGGAAACTTGCAAACAATGCTGAAAGTGACAGGATGTGCGGCTCCCATCCATTTACAGCTCCATATCTCCACTGTGCCTTGTCAAGGGGGTGCCATGATGTGAAAATCACTGCGATGGAGAGATGTAAATGGAAACAGTTTAAATACCAATAGTACTGATTAAGGCGAGTATCACACCAGTATTTAAAGTTGAAATGACTGAGATAATATCCAATGGGGTTTTGTGAACGGTACAATGTAGTTAGAGGGGGATGGTAATGTTATAGTGGTTGCACTATAAGCCTCCAAATCAACAATGGGAATTAGAGGAAGAAATATACAGGGAGACTGGGGAGACTTGCAGAAGCAACAGGATTGTTATAATAGGTGATTTCAATTTTCCGAACATAGACTGGGACTTCCAGATGGTTAAGAACTTAGATGGAAAGTGATTCGTTAAGTGTGTTCAGGAAAGTTTCCACAATCAATATATAGAATAACATGCTCGGGAAGGGACACATTCGACCTACTGTTGGGAAATAGGGCAGGATAGGTGAAGGAGATAAAGTGGAGGAGCATTTTGAGAAAAGTGATTAGAGTTGTATTAATTTTAAAATAGTTATGGGAGGGACAAAATTGATCCACAGATTCAACTTCTAAATTGAGGCAAGGCGTATGTTGTTGGAATTAGACAGGGGATTGCAGGGGATGATTTGAGTTGTTTGTTTCGAGGTAAAAGGATTTCGGGCAAGTGGGAGGGCTTTAAAAGTGAGAGAGCTCGAGTTCAAGGTTTCCATTTTTCTGTGAGGGTGAAGGCAAAGTGAGACTGGAAGAGAGAACCCTGGATGTCAAGAGATATTGAGGCTCTGACCAGAAAAAATGGAGGCGTGGCTCAGGTTCAGGCAGCTCGGTTCAAGGGATTCCCTGGAGGTATACAGGGGATAGAGGAGTTTAGTGAAGAAGGAAATCAGCAAGGCGAAAATGGAGTATGGGATAGCCTTGGCTGAGAAATTTAGAGAGAATCCAAATTCAGTATAATAAAGATAAAGAAGCTAGGGAAAGAATAGGATGCTTTAAAATCCAAAATGCATGTGTAAAACCTCAAGAGATTGGTGAATTCCTCAATTTCCCCTCTGTGTTTACCATGAAGAAAGACATGAAGACCTGTGAACTTTAGGAGGTTAGTTGTCAAATCTTGGTACAGTCCATATCACAGCAGAATTGCTGTTGGATATATTTGAATGAACAAAGTCAGACAAATCTCTTGGTCCTGACCAGATACATCCAAGAACACTGCAAGAAGCGAGAGGTAAAGCCTCGGCGCCAAGATCTGGAAGACTGGGCGGTAGCAAACGTTGTGCCTTATTCCAGCGTGGCTGCAAAGAAAAGCCCAGGAAATATAGACCAGTAAGCTTCACACCTGTTTTCGCTAAACCACTTGAGAAGCTTCTGAAAGATAAAATGTGCATGCATTTGGAAATACAAAGTTTGATTTGAAGCAGTCAACTTCGTTTTGTGCGTAGCGGATCATGCCTTACAAAGTTTGTTAGAGATTTTTGAGGAAGTGACGAGGGCACAGTGGTAGACATCTTCTATTTCGATTTCAGTCAGACCTTTGATAAGGATCCACACAGTAGCCCGCTCTAGAAGATTATATCACATAGAATCCAACGTGAACTGGCAAATTGGCGACACAGTTGGCTTAACATTATGAAGCAAACGGCTATGGTGGAGTTATGCTTGTCGGACTGGAAGCCTGTGACAATTGGGGTGCCTCAGCGGTCGATCCTGGGCCCATTGCTATTTGTTATCTATATCAATGATTTGGATCAGAGTGCACAACGCAAGGTTAGTAAGTTTGCAGATGATACTAAAATTAGAGGCATCGTTCAGAGAGAGGAACATTATCAGAAATTGCAGCAATACCTTGACCAGCTGAGAAAGTGGGCTGAGAAATAGCAAATGGAGTTTAATATAGATAAGTGTGGAAAGTCAAATCCAGGTAGGAGTTTAAGGATGAATGGAATGGACTTAAGGAGTGTAGTAGAACAAAACGACGTTGGAGATCAGGTGCACGGTTATCTGAAATTTGGGTCACAGGTACACAGAACCATGAGGAAGACTGTTGGCGCACTGGCCTACATCAGGGCATTGAGTATAGAAGTTGGGACGTTATGTTGCAGTTGTACAGAATGTTGGTAAGGCTGCAGTTGGAGTATTCTGTACAGTTTTGTTCATCTTTCTCTAGAAAGGATATCATTGAACAAAAAATAATGTAGAAGTAATTTACAAGATGTTTCCTGGGCTAAAGGGTTGAGTTATAGGAAGAATTTGGACAGGTTAGAACTTATTTCTTTACAGAGTAGGAAACTGAGGTGGTTCTTATGGAAGTATAGATTTTATCAAATTATAAGATGCATGCCTGGGGTGAATACTTTTTTTTTGCAAGGTTGGGGAATCGAAGATGAGAGGACATCCGTTCATGTTTGGACAGAAAAATAAAACAGGAACCTGAGGGTCATCTTTTTAACACAGCGTGTGGTACGCATATGGACTGAGCTGCCAGGGGAAGTGATTGAAGTGGGTACAATAACAACATTGAAAAGGCATTTGGACAAATACACAGATAGGATAGGATTAGATGGATACAAAGCAAAGGCAGGGAAATGGCAGATTGGCAGATAAGGGGCAATTACACCATGGTTTGTTGATGGAACATGGCTGGCGTATCAGATGGGCTACTACAGAGGGAGAACATTCTCTTCCCAGAGGGAGCCACACCACTAGACCCACCAATCATGGTCTGAGTTCACCGCTCAGCTCAGTGCAGTATCTGAAGTCTGAAGAAATGTCCAGTAGTACAGGACAAATATCAATAACCTTCCCTGCTCTTTCAGGATAAGTGTCACCGTATTCTCTCTGCTCCTTCACACTCACTGTATATCTGTGATCGCACCTACCCCCGACTCTCATAACTGCATGCAACGCTTACTCTCTCTCTCTATCTCTCGCCTTTGTAAAACATCCCACACAATCATGGAATATTCTGGAGAATGCCGATTATGGAATGTTCCAGATAATGTTCCAAATAATTCCCAGTTTCAGGAAATTGCAGTTTCCCAGTGTATAACATATAAGAGGAAGGAGTAGAGAAGTACGTTTTTCAAATCACATACAATTCAAACCATGCTGAGGCCATTCAGCACTTCAAACGTGCTGTGGCATTTAATAAGGTCCCCGCTGAACTGATGGTCTTCTCAGCTCCATGTTACGGGAACTTTGAGTCATTCAACCCCCGAGATTCCTGTCATTGGCCAAACAGCACTCAGACACTTTTACCCCTTTTATTTCAAACGCCTGTTTTAGGGCATTTCCCATGGTTACGGCTACCTAACAATATATTCCATCATATTTATACTTTCATGCAATGGTCAGCCTGCTTTACCCAGACCAAACAAAAATCTACACTTATTTTATGGTTATAGATATCCAATCACACTTAATAATTCTGGTTATTTCACTTGACTCACCTTAATGATATTAAAACAAATACAGCTTCTAAACACGTCTTGTTATAAAATACAATTTCGAGCAGAGACCGTTTTTACACTTAGCCGTCATCTTGACCATTACCTGAATTGTACCACTTTACTTGTTATGAATGTTTCTTTTACCCTTAGTCTGAGACTGTTTCTGTCTGTATAAGTCACACAGTTCTCCCATTCAGTTGGACAGACGGCTGGTTTGTGATACAGAGGGAGGCCAACAGTGCAGGCTCGGTTCCCCACACCTACAGAGGTTACCATGAAAGGGACGCTCTCTCAATCTCACCCCATCATCCGAGGTATGGTGATCCTCAGGAGAAACCAACATGAGTGGTCTCTCTGATGAGAGTACTTTGTGACTCTATTCTATCAATGTTAGCATTTTAATTTTCAAAAATATTTTATTGAAAAAGAGATTTTTAATATTATAATAAATCAATAACAACACAACTCAAATAACTGAAAAAAATACATCCAGTTGCATGTATATACAAAACAAGTTAAAACACTACACAGACAGAAGAAAAACAAAACTAAACAATAAATATGAATAAACAATACAGCTCAGCACAACAAAACGACAGCTCTCGTTCATCAAGAGCATTAACTGATACATTTATTTATGTTCATGGTTCTTCATCGATGGATATTAGATTCATTAGACAATATCGTCATGGTTATATAAAAACCCTTCTTGGAGTGGCCGATAACCCTGTATTGCCGTAATCCAAAAAGGGCTGCCATGTCTCATATAAATCTTTGTTTTTTTGGTGCACCATACCAGTGATAAACTCGAAAGGGATATTCTCCATGAAGAGCTGAACGACGACCCAAAAGACTATATTTACTAACATGGAAAGTACGGAAAGTAAGGATACCTTTATTTTTCCCCATGTTTATCTGTGGAAACTACCCTGGGCAGAACCAGGAAAACAGAAACCAGGTCCATCTCCAATTCAGTCCTCAATACCCACTCTATCACACCTACCACAGTGCTCACATTTAGATGAAGCCTGTAACAGGACCACAAGCAATGAGTAAGAGTGCCTGTAGTCATTCTGCATTTAGAACATGAAGGTAATCCCACTTTGCATTTTGAGAGACAATTTGGTGTCAGATAGACCCTATGAAGAATTTTCAACTGCATTGAATGGGTCCTACTACAGATCAAAATCCTTTGAGCATTTTCACAAATATCCTCCCATGTCTCTGAAGTGTTCTGAACTCTCTCTCACAGGCATCACAAAGCTTCAGAGTCTTGTCTGAGGGGACACTCTCCAACTAATGATAGAGGGTAATGACAGAGAGTGTATTCTGAGCAATAGGCACCCTCTTCCCTCCATCGGATCTGTAAGAGTATGTTAAAAATCTGCTTTTTTAAAAATCAAATCTCTGATCTTGAAAACAAAATGCAGAAGAGGTATCTACCAGGTAGTCCATACGTACGAATTATTTGATCAAATTATATCATTAGTTCTCCATCAATTAACACGTGGTGACTCAGTGGTTAGCGCTGCTGCCTCATAGCACCAGGGTCCCAGCTTTGGTTCTGGTCTTGGGTGACTGGCTGCGTGGAGTTAACATTCTCGCCATGTCTGTGTGGGTTTCCTCCCACAGCCCAAAGATGTGCAGGTTAAATGAATCTACTCCCCACAATCTGTGGGTTAGTTGCAATCTGGTTAGCTTGATAAAAAGTCGCTTATGTTGCCATGTAGAAGAGATAAACCAGCCATAAAGTCTCTTAAATATCTGTCTGGAAAACATCAAAGGAAGCATTCACAAGGGGTATCACAAATAAGGAAGGACATTCATTTTAAGAGCAGCTTTCCGACCGAGCTAGGATATTGGATTTGCCTCCCATCTTTGACGGTCTTGTTTAATGTTGTCAAACAAATCGACATAGTTCACGTTAAATAAATGGCCAAAGACGGATGTAATGAATAGACTGAGATAGGGAAACCATCCCCGTGACCATTTAAAAGGAAACCAGGATTTGCCCTCAACATCACGTATTTCCCCAAGATCTCCTATAGGCATGGCCTCCAACTTTGTAAAGATAATCTTAAAGTCCGAAAAAGTGACAAGCGAATTAATGCATTGCATCACGTGAGCTACCAAAATTGCGGGATTTGACAAAAACATAAGACCATCTGCATACAACGTAATCTTATGTGACTTCTATCCCACTTCTGGGGCCGATATGTTTGGATAATATTCCGAATTGCGCAGGTTGCCACCGAATCTAGGATTGTTGCAGCGATGGGGAAGAGATCAACCCTCGTGTGCAATTTCTGTGGGTTAAAGAAGAAAATAAAATCCCTACTTGTGAGGATGATTTACCTCCAGACATCCACCAGCTCTAGTTCTGCACACAAATTCACTAATTGCATACATTATAACGAGGATATTGAGGGACGTTTGGATATTCTGTCCACCGTAGGGCCATAAGACAGTTGCAATTTCCTTCTACAATAATGTGCCACGATGCAAGATAACTTAATTTGGGAAAGGCATCTTCCAGGAGCTTGAGAGGGTGCACCGGGTGGCAATAAACATTCAAAATAATGTATCAATTCCCATAGTTCAAGGCTTTGAGGATTACGATCCTTCCATGGGTGTTTAATATAATCTAGTAATTTAAATGAAAGGTTGCTCCTATCCATTATGATTTCCCCTCACTCTTAGTATTAAAACATGAGAAATAAACCCGATCAAATCCTCCCTGCTGTAACGTCAAACGTTCCTTGTAATCAAGGTGCATCTCCTGCAATAGAACAACATTCACTCTCTCTTTTGTAAGACGATAAAGTACATTTTCCCTCTTGAATGGCAGATGGCTCCCCTTAATGTTCCAGGTACACCGTTTAAGCACATCATTATCCATAACATACTGGAGCAACATTTGAACTCGAGAGAGAATTTCATATCGAATTACACATCGCTAAGTATTGATGACAAAAGACTCATCGAGCTTAAATCTGTACAAACTAAAACTACTGCAACCAACAAGCTCTCAAAACTTTCCAAAGCTAAAAACATTAAAAAAAAGAACGAAACAAAATCCAAAGTACCAATGACACTTTATAGAGTTTTCTCAACTCCACCCCCCACCACCTTACCCAATGGGGACGCTTACATATCACAAAACTTTATCTTCTGCCCGCTTCCAATATGGCATCCAGGGCAATTAATAACAATTAATAGGTGGGCACTTAATCATCACAACCACATTTGTATATCGCTCCAGCTTGAGCCGCACCCCAGACACAAGCAAAGAAAGAGAAAACGAGTAATGATAGTATGAAGAAGTTAAAAGTGAGTATTCTACCAATCCCCGACTATAATGTAACACTGGTTGATACCAGAAAAATCCAACAAAATTTCTTTGAGAGAGAAACATGATTATCTCAACATCCAGCTTACTTTAAAGTGTCCACAAAGTTTTTGCTTTCTCTGGAGAGTCAGACAAGTTCATTGATCCATTCAAAGCAATACGAAGCACCGTTGGGAACCATAAGGAATACTGAATCCTGAGTTCTATTACTCTTCTCTTGACGTCATCACAATATTTTATTTTCTGTATCACCGCCGCTGTAAAGTCCTGAAAAAACATAATCCTGGAGCTTTCATGAATTAAAGCCATCCGAATATACATTGAGCTTCCATCAGTCTTCCATCAGTTTTGAATTATATTCCTGGATGTTCTGGAGCCGTGTCATTTGGTACTATCGTCTACATTTCTCCCCAGATCGCACATTCCTGCCAATCCCCGATAATCCTCGACTCCGTTGTTATTTATGAACCTTCTGTCTGTGCCTCAAAAATATTCAATATCTTTGCCTTTAATGATTTGTGGGGAAGAGAGTTACAAAGACCCACAACACTGAGAAAACAAAAATAAAACACAAGCTCTGAGTGTGAGATTATTTTTTTCTTTGTCTCCTTATCTGAAGAAGGATATAATTATATTGGAAGTAGTTCGGAGATGTTTCACTTCACGTATTCCAGGAATGAGTACCTTATATTACAAAGGCTTTAACAGGTTACTCTTGGAAACAGAGGTGATCTTATTGAAATATACAAGACCTAGAGGAGAGTGGATCAGATAGATACCTACTGGGTATAGTCCAAATTTATTGTCATTTTTATAGAATCTCTTCAGTGTGGAAGTGGGATATCCCATCCATTAATTCCACACTGACCCTCCGAACAGCATCCCCCCTGATCTGCCCGCCCTTCCCTATCCATGTGACCCTGCATTTCCCATGATTAACCTACCCATCCCTGGGCACTATGGGCAGTTTAGCATGGCCAATCCACTGTAAGTTACATATCTTTGGACTGCGGGGGGTAATTGGAGCACTGTGAGGAAACCCCACACAGAGCGTCGCCCAAGGTTGGAATTGAACCCAGCTCCTTGGTGATGTGACGTAGCAGTGCTAATCACAGATCCAATATGCACACCCGTTAGTTCTCTTAGTTAATTGTGGATGACTAAAGAAATCTGCCTGACTTGTTCCTTCCACTGACCCTGACCCAGTCTGAGACCTTTATGATCTGCCATATCACCAACCTGGTCACATTTAAAATTTGTTGGGAGCAGTGGAGGAGTGGGACGAGAAAAAGAAACAGTAACTCCGTCTAATCTCAGTTAGAGCAAGAATTAGGAGAAATTCTCCAAGTGGGATTTCATTCAAGTGCGAATTCTCTTTCCCAGAAGTTTGGGATGGCTGAATCTTTATATTATATTGAGTTTGGTTTCACCTGATTGCCCATAGACAGGTGAATCAGGGATAATGGTGCATGGAGAGAGAAGTGTAGTTGG
Organism: Hemiscyllium ocellatum; assembly: GCF_020745735.1. Taxonomy (NCBI): domain Eukaryota; kingdom Metazoa; phylum Chordata; class Chondrichthyes; order Orectolobiformes; family Hemiscylliidae; genus Hemiscyllium; species Hemiscyllium ocellatum. Next base: position 741,600 of record NW_026867979.1, on the reverse strand, counting down.
GACCACTATGAGATGAGCCACGAGCTTGTTTACTAGTGGAGTAGTGTCCAAGGGCCGAATGACCCATTCGTATCCCTCAGCCCTGTGTTCTAATGTTCTATTCAGCCCTTCGGACCTGATACAGAGGGGAAGATCGAGGCCACTCCAATGGTGAGTTGTAGTTTCGGAAACATACTTGGAAAATCTAGGCTGGGTCAGGAACCGACACCCACCCCCAATCCCTCTTTCCAGGCTTCCCCTCTCTGTAACTTCCGTTCCAGATGTTGGTCATGTTACAGACCCAGATTCGCTGGGAATACAGCCCCCATACCCCACCCGGGGTTAACGCAAACAAATCATCTGCTCTCCCTGAGTGCAACATTGTACAACACAACTCCCAGGAAAATACCCAGTTACTTTCCAAAAGCATAACATGTGAAATTAATAAATAGGAACAAGAGTATGCCATTCGGCCCATCAAGCTAGCCCTGTCATTTAATAAGAACATGGCTGATCTACTCCAGGGCTCAACTCAACTTTCTTGCCGATTCCTTGTATCCCTCTACACCTCTCTGGGTTAGGGAATTCCAGACATTTACTATATTCTGAGAGAAGACACCACTTTGCATCTCAGATTGAAATCAATACTTCTTTTTCGGTACCTATATCCTCGAGTGTGACACTCTGCCCAGGAATGGAAACAACTTCTCAATATCTGCCTTCTCAAGTCCTTTCTGTGTATTGGATATTTCAGCAGTATCGCTCACCGTTCATTTAACCCCAATGAATAATCGCTTCACTATTATTGAGGTTCTCAATAATTCAACCTTTTTATCCCAGGAAGCTGCCGAATGTCCCAACCTAGTTACTTGCTGCATCAGCATGCTGACGTTGTGTTTCATACACAGGAAGACTGCAATCTCTTTGTACTGCTCCTTTTCTGGAAGTTCTCTCCGTTAAGTGACAGCCTGCCTTTTGATTCTCAGTGTCATCCACAAACTCGGACGTATATTGCACTTAGCTCCCTCCTTCAGGCTGCCAGTGTAGATTGTCAATAACTGATGCCATCGGACTGATATGTGTGGTACTCCAGCAGATTCACATTTATCATAATGATCCATTAATCCTGACTCTCCGATTTCTATGTGTTAACCAATCACCATCGCATGTTAATACATTATTCGTCATCCTACGAGCTTCTGGCTTGAGTAAGATCTTTTATTTGATCATACCCTGTGGAAAATCTCTGGAAAGCCTCTTGTCTATCAGATTTCCCCCCATATCAAATCCGCATGTTATATTTTCAGGCATCTCCAGAAAAAGTTTGCATGATCTTACAGGGCAAAATATAACTTCCCTTTCACGAAACCATATTGACTGTGTGTGAAGCTTTCCTCAATGCCCATGCTGGCCAGGTTTTCCAAACTATACGAGCCCCATCTGCTTTCATTTGGCCCATATGCCTCTAAATGTTTCCCATTCATATGTTTGTCCATATGAGTTTTAAATGTTGGAGCTGTACATGGATCTACCACTCTTACTCTGGCAGCTCATTCCATACCCACACCACCCTCTGTGTAACAACATTGTCCCTGTGTCCCTTGTAAATGTTCCCCCTTTCAACTTAAGCCTATGGTTTCTATGGTTGAACTCTCCCATCCTGTGGAAAAACCCTTGGATATTCACCCGATCCATACCTCTCATGATTTCATAAACTTCTGGAATGTCAGCCCCATAACCTTCTACACTCCATCTGATACTAACTTCAAGAATATGCATTTAAAGATAAGTACTGCAAATTTGAAACTATATTAAACATGACAGTAAAACAGTACTCAGCCCAAACTTCATACTGTTATTTGTGTTTCTCCATATTAAATACTGAAACGCTTACAAGTGCCAATAAGAGGTCAAGCACCTGAATTTATTTGTCTAAAGGGGGTGATGATCTCGACAATGAAAACGTATCTATGGCCAGATCTATATAATACCATATAGTCAAAATGCCCCCTCCTGTCCTCCCTATGGCCTTGTGTGCTTGTGTCTTGCTTATCTTACAATCAATAGAGAGAACCCCTTTCCCTCAGTTACATTTTAATTTAAACCCGTTTTACATACTCTTCATTTATCTTTTGTCACACTCTCTTTTCCCTGTTACCCATTCCCCATCTCTGGCACGTGTTTAAAACCACATTTTCTAATTATTTTCAGTACTGAAGAATTCTCACACTAGACTTGAAACACTAACTCTGTTTCTCTGTCTCCGCAGATGCTAACAGACCTGCTGTGTTTATCCAGAAATGAATAGGGGCACAGAACAAATTTTCAGTTAAACAGATAACGATCGATACTGGAAATAGAGTACCAAAAATTGCTGGAGAAACAGGGAGCTTTGTAGAAGTTTCACTGGACCTGCAAGTTTATATCTGTATTCACTCCAGAAAATGCTGCAACAGCTTCAGCAACTTATTCAGCAATTTCTGTTTTTGAACAATTTCCAACGACATACGTCAAAGATGCCCAAACATTCTGTCCAACATGGAGCGCTGTACACTGGGAACTAAACAATAACGCATAAGTTCCTTGACTCTGAAACTGCCGAAGGCTGGCATCACTGACACTGCGGAGTTCAGAATCATCGTCAGGGAGAAACACAGAAGGAAACACATTCACTTCAAATACTGAAGATGGTATTACTGAAAGGAAAAGATTGAGTGAAAGTAACAAATTGGAGGCGTGACACCAAGGAAAGAATTTCAGCTGAATGAGACTATGAAAATGGAAGGGTTGCCGCACCAGAAACCAGAGTAGGTCAGTGAATACAGGGCTGTTGGGTGAATGGGTCTCGGTGTGAACTGGGGGACAGTCAGTGGAATTGAATTGTAGACATTGCAGCTTAAACTGGGTTATCATCTGATGCTGTAGATCACAGCAGCAGCAGAGGCAGAATTGTATTCAATGACAATCTGCAACCTTTCGCTCAGGATAATCTCTCAGTACACTATTACCATCAAGCAGATCTATGGTTCAGTGCTGAGTTGGGTGAACATGCCAGGGTCAGTACCATGTGTACCTTTACCTGAAGACAACCCATCAAAGGTACCACAATTGACTGGTTACATTCGAAACAGCAGAACTAACATCTGGTACAGAGGCAGAAATGATCCCACAACTAACAAATCTGATCTGAGCTCTGTCATCCTGCCAAATATGGATCATTAAACAAGTTACTGGATGAGAGGACTCCATAAATATCCCCATCCTAAATAATGGAACCGTTCTGGACATTAGTGTAAAAATCAATTATGTGGTGTCTGCACTATCCTCAGTCAGACATGTTGAGTCAATGATCCACCTCACCCTGTCATGATGCCCACAGAATCACAACTAATTCAATTCGCTGCACGTGACATGAAGAAACAGCTGAACACAGTAGATACGACAAAGGTAATGGGCCCTGACCCCATTCCTGCAATAGGACTGAAGAGTTTTCTACACAACAAGCCGTGTCCCTGGGGAAGCTGTTTCATTCCAGCTCCAACTCTGACATCTCCCTGGCAATGTGGAAAATTACTCAGCTATGTCCAGTTCCCTAAGAGGGGAATAAATACAATCTGACCAATTAGCACCCTATCAGTCCCATCACGACAGTCAAAATTGGTTGGAGTTCTTTTTTTAACAGAGTTGCCAAGCAGCTCAGTGTTGTTTCCAATAGGTCCCCATGCGGAGATAGTGCTGTTGTGGAATTGTCATTGGATTATTAATACAGACCAGGCTAATGCTTGGGCAGCTGGTGGCAGCTGGTGGAATACTAAAAACAATTATTAACATATCGAGCTGTAAAATCTGGTGTCAGTAACAGTGATCTTGTGTCCAATGTTGATTGTAAACATCGATCTCCTTCCCAATGTACTTTCAGGAAGTGAGTCTCCCGTGCTTTCCTGCTCTGGCCTAAAAGTGACTCAAGACACACAGACATGTGATAAACTCTTCAATGGTCTCTGAAACAGCCAAGCAAGACACTCAATTGTATCAACTGGTCCCAGCTGTTAAAGGATATACAGCCGGCCCCAACCATGGTGTCAGAAAAGGGAACAGGAAACATAGTCCTGTTGACCATGCAGAGACCTCCACCCTAACATCTGACGGTTTGTGACAACATTTACAGAGCTTTCCCACAGACTGCAACGGAACATAGGGAAATGAGGACTTCACACAACATATTGAGCTTTCCCTGTGCGAGTTAATGGCTGAACATCTCCTTCATGCAGTTTTACCCATACAATATTCGTATGCCTTAATATGTTTAAACATTGTGAAATATAAAATGAGAACTGCTGGAGTCCCTTCAGCGCATCAATTTTGCTCCTCCATTCAATATACAGGCAGTTCTCAGATAACGCGTGTTGATTAAATATAATTTGGCCGCAATATGATTCATGAACCTTTATCCATGAAGTGAACTCTCATTCACTGTGACGCGATTCCTTGCCGTGAACCAGCTGAACAGCACAACCCAGCCTCAGGATCCTCTGTCTGCAAAATGTACAATCAATGTGTTCAGCTAAAACAGGAATATAATCTGCTCTGGAAGCCTTGAAACTGAGCCTGAAACCGGGAATTGCAGTCTACATTTAGAAAGAACTTTATTTCAAACAGTGGGAGAATCTTGAGGAGAACTGAAATTTCCCCATCGGCATCACGTGGTCAGTCAGCCACATGCACTTTCTGGAGAAGAGTGTGGTGAAAGGTACACTGCTGTAGTCAGTGACTGTAGTTTGAAAGTGTTATATTTAGAGGACAGTTTCATGACTATATGTGATTTAAAGATGTATTTTAGACTGTGCTAGTGTGTGTTAGACTAAAATTAATTTTTGCCTTTACTGATATTTTGGGGGGGGGGGGGTTCGTCCCTTGCCCTCTTTTTCCCATAGACCCCATTATTAATATTGCACGATTTTCTACAAAACGGTGTTGCACAGGAACACAGCTGCTGCGCGATTGGAGAACAACCTGAACTGATAGCTGATCTATCTTCACACGATACCCCTGCTCTCTCCCTACCCCTCAAATTTCCAGAAATCCTTATTTATATTCAGCGCCTTGGTTTCCACAGCCTGATCTGGGAAAGAGTACCACTGGTTCGCCAGTCTCTGAGTGCAGACATTTATTCTCATCTCAATGCAAAGTGGCCTGTCTGTACCTAAAACTGTGGTCCTTTGTTTTAGACGTCCACGCCAGGGAATTACGATCCCTGCTTCCAATCTGTCTTGCCCTGTCAGAGTTTTATATACTTCACTGTGATCACCACTCATTTTCCTAAACGGCATAGAATACAAGCCCAGTCGCCCCAAACCCCGCTCCAACAACAAACCTGTCATCCCAGAGATCAGTCTGGTCATCCTTCACTGCTCTCCCTCAATGTCAGGTTTGTCCTTTATTGGATAAGGAGACCAAAGCTGCACACAATACTGTACAATGTTCAAAACGCGGTCTCACTAAGGCCCTGTACAGCTGCACTTACTCTTACTCCTGTACTCAATCCCCCTAAAATGAAGGTGAATACACCATTTATCTTCCTACCTGCTTTCTGCTCCTGCAATATTGCTTTCAGTGACTGGTGTACAGGGAGATCCAGATTCATTTCAATGTCACAGTTCCCCACTTGCAGGGTCTATATACACTGGTCAGCGTGCCAATGCCATTCCCTGTATTGACTTCTGGCTTTAGAACTCCTTGCCCTACATGTACCGAGAGGGCTGCGCAGAAATAAACAAAAATGCAGCTTAAGTTCCTTTATAGAGCAACATTTTTCAACCACGCCCTTTTTCAAATGAGAGGCTGCGATTTTATTGTTCCCATCAATGTGCACAACATCTAATCTCTCCCATTGGTCTCCATCTGCCACGTATTTTCCCAGTAATTTCACTTGTCTCAGTCACTTTGGAGTTTTTTTTTACATCCCCCTCACCCACTTACATGCTGTCATCGTTCAGTGCTGTCAGCAGAGTTGGGGATATTGTATTTGAGCCCCTCAACCAAAAACATGGTGTGTATTGGGAATAGCTGGGGCCAAAGCCATGATCCTTGCTATATCCTACCAGTCTTCCATTAAAAAAAAACATTGTTTTATTCCTACTCAGTGTTTCCAGCCAGCTCTCCCATTCTAAAACCATGACCATATATTAGCCTCGGTCCCACAGGGTTCGAATTCGCACAATAGGCTTGGGGCTTGATCAAAACACTTTCTGAAATTCCACTCGTATTGCATTGATAGCTTCTCCATAATTTTGCTAAAAGCCACTTTCTCAAATATGGCTCCCATTTCATAAATCTCTGTTGACTTTGTCGATGCCCATTAATGTCAGTCCAATACTTTCTTTAAACTGGTTAGTTGCTAATTTCATTATATTCCCTTTTTCTCACCAGAATAAAGATCCCTAGTATTGCTAGGAAGCTTTCTTTTTTGTTTTGTTTTCATCTGTGGAGGCAGAACTGAAGCATTTTGTCCATAGTTCTGCTATTTCCCGGTCCTCAATTATCTGGTATCAAACTGTAAGAAAGCTGCACATTTCTTTCTCTTAATTTTACCATTGACATATTTTCAGAAAATATTACAAGTTCTGTCTTATAAACTTTGAGAAGATATTCTTAAGAAACCTATCAATTCCTATTTTAAGGTACTCAGGATTGACCTTCCACAGACATACAATCACACCAGCAAAGATGCTGTATCATCAGAAATACAGCACGGTCTAAATGAGGCCCATTTGCCAACACAATACCCATAGCCGTAAATCTTGAGGCATTTCAAGTGCACTACCGTGTATTTTCTAATGGTTTTGAGGTTACCATGACAACTCCCCTCTCAAGCATTGCATTTCAGACCCCAACAAACTCTGGGTGAAAAGCAATTCTCAAATCCTCACTAAACCGCAAACCCTTCACGTTATCAATGTGGGCCTTTGACTAAAAGGAACAACTGCTGTCCATCCACCCTGTAATTTTATGCGCCTGAATTACGTCCCCCTCAGCCTCCTCTCCACCAATCTAAACAAGTAAAGCTTATCCAGCTTCTCTGTATAGCTGATATGCTCCATCCAAGGGAACATCCTGGTGAATCTCCTTTGCATCCCCTCCAGTGCAGTCACATCCTTCCTGTAATGTTATTCACAGAACTACACACAGTATTCCATCTTGGCATCACCAAAGTTCCGCATAGCTCATATAATCTGTGCCTCAATGAATCAAGGTTATGTTTATAGTCCCCTACGCTTTCCCAAATTGTGTATTAACTGGTCCATCACATTCAGGGATGTGTGGAGAAGCACCCTCTGACCTTCCTAGTGTGCTGCCATTCATTTAGTCCTCCCCTGTCTGGTTCCTTCTTCCAAAGTGTATCACCTCATATTTATCAGGGTTACATTCCATCTGCCATTGAACTTGCCAGCTGACCATTCAATCTGTATCTTCCTGTAACTTAAGGCCTTCCTCCTCACTGCCAACCAACCGGCCAATCTGCGTATCAAACCCAAACTAGCTTATCACACTCCTCACCCCTCGTCCATATTCACAGCTACATTATTTTTTGAGTACTACAAATATTAAAGTTGAAAATCACACAACATCAGGTTAGAGTCCAACAGGTTTGTTCGGAGGCACTAGCTTTCGAAGCGCTACTTCTTCATCAGATGATTGTGTGCTTTGATGAAGAAGCAGCGCTTCGAAAGCTAGTACCGCTGAATAAACCTGTTGGACTATAATCTGGTGTTATGCGATTTTTAGCATTGTCCACCTAGTTTAACACCAGCAACTCTGAATCACAAACAATAAGGGACACAGCACTGAACCCTATGGTATACATGAGACACTGGTCTCCAGTCACACAAGCAGCCGTCTACCACCACCTTCTGCGTCTTACCACTAAACATCATTTGGATGCAATTTGGCAAGTCACTAATCAGTCCGACCTGTTCCCTGGTTGTTCTGATTCCTGGACACATTTGTGCAATATCTGGAAATTCTCCCTAACTTGCGCTGCCAGCTGGTTTCCATGCCCCGTGTGAGTGAGTCCCCTACGCGTGCAGAATTTCCTCCTTATTGCAGCCTTAAATGGTCTGCCCTTTATCCTGCCATTATTTCCCTTGAATGTGGATTAGACAGCCGGAGAAGCATTCTGTTAATTTCCAACTTGTCATATATCTTGTGACTTTATATATTTCACAGGGACCCATCTCTTATTCTTTGAAACTCTAGAGAACGCAGGCCGAGTTTCCTCATCACGCAATCTCGCCAATTGAAGGATTAAACTGGAGAATGTCCATTGAACTTCCTCTGTCGTCAGTATATTCTTTCTTAGATTTGGTCACCAAAACTTTACTCAATGTTCCAGGTACAGTACTCAACAACACGCTGTTAAACTGCTGCAACATGTCTTTACATCTGTATTCTGACTCCCTCAAAGCAAGGCAATCCAAGCTTTTACTTATCACTTGCATATATTCCTCCAAATACCCTTCACATTCACGAACTCACTGTGTGAGTTCTTACAGAAACCCTTCTCATAATCTAAAATATGTAAATTCTACTGGTTCCCCATTATCTATGATGTAAGAATCAACTTCAAACAATTCCAAAGCTTGTCAAGCATGATTGCCCTTTCAGAAATGCACACTGATTCTCTCCAATGTTGCTGTTAATTTCTAAATAACGAATATCACATCCTGTATAATAGATTCCAACAGTTTCCCCACAAATGTCAAGTTAATTGGTCTGCAGTTCTCCACACTATCTCTTCTTCCTTTTGTAGATGCTTGGATCACTACCGTTCATCTATAGTGCTTGGATCCAGACTTTGCAGAATGCACTTCGTAATAGAACACAGTCATCGACAGTGCAACTAATACTTCTATTAGTGGTTTATTTCTGAAGAGTTTGGTATGAAGTACATGTGGTTTGTGAAGGTTAGCAATGCTCAATCCAGCTGCATGTTCAAGTAAAGCCTTGTTACTGATATAAATTGACTTTATGTCTTTCAGTCCACAAGTCCTATATGATGACGTCATGTTTATGGGCGATTTCCTGAATCTTCCTCCACGAAGACAGATGCAAGGTAACTGGTTATTTGCTTGGCCATTTCCCTGTTATCCATAATAAGCTCGTCTCCGCTGATTGCAGATTTCCACATTTGACTATGCTTTTCTCTTTCCTTTGAAATATAGATCATAGATTTATGCAACCTTTGTGTTCCTGTTTGTTTGCATGTGTGTTCGCTTTTTGATTTCCTTACCCGTTTCATGGCCCTCTTTTCTGGATCTTAAATTCTGAGAATTTTCAGGATTCCACAATGTCTGAAATTATTCTGAAGTCACTTCCTGTGATTAATATAATCTTTAATTTATTATGCTAATCATTGTTAACTCACGTTCTCACTCTTGGGTGTTCTACCCGAAATAAATAAATATATTTTTCAGACTTTGTAGTATTTCTATAAATCTCCCGGGCCTGACCATATATATTCAGGAACACTACAGGAGGGCAGGAAAGAAATAGCGGGGGCCCTGGTTGGTACTTTTGCATCATCGGTGGCCAACGGGTGATGTCCTGGAGGACTGGAGGGTAGGGAATGCTATGCCGTTATTCAAGAAGGGCTACAAAGAAAAACCGGGGAACTATAGACCAGTAAACCTAAAATCTGCAGCAGGTAAGTTACTTGAGAAGATTCTTAGGGAGAAGATATGCATACATTTGGAAAGACATGGCCTTGTGAATGGGGGATTATGGCTCACAAGTTAGACTGCTTTGATAATGTGACCAGTAACTTTGACAAGGGCATTGTTGTATATTTAGTCAATATGGATTTCAGTAAGGCCTTCAATAAGGTTCTACATGGTACACTGCTCTGGAAGGTTATATCACATGGAATTGAGGAGGAGCTTGCAAATTAGGTTAAAATTGGCTTGATGATAAGAAGAAGAGGGTAATCGTGGAAGGATGCTTGTCAGACTGGAGGCCTGTGATGAATGGAATGCCTCAGGGGTCGGTGCTGGGACTATATATGTGTGTGTGTGTGTATATATATATATATATATATATATATACACACACATATATATATATACACACACACACACACACACACACACACACATATCTATGATTTAGCTGAGAATGTACAGGCATGATTTGTAAGTTTCAAGGTGACACTAAAATAGGTGGAATCGTGGACAGTGAGGAAGGTTATCAGAAATTTCAGAAATTACAGCAGTAAATTGATTAGGTGGGGAAGTGGGCCGAGAAATGGCAAATGGAGTTTAATTCAGATAAGTGTAAGTTCTTGCATTTTAGAAAGTCAAATCAAGGCAGGAGGTTCATGGTGAATGGCAGGGTCTTAAGGAGTGCAGTGGAACAGAGTGACCCTGGAATTCAGGTGCACAGTTCTCTGTAAGTGGAGTCCCAGGTAGACAAGGCACTGAAAAAGGCATTTGACTCACTGGCCTTCATCAGTTAGAGCACTGAATATCGAAATTGGGGAGTTATGTTGTAGTTATACAAGATGTTGGCGAGTCCATACTTGTCACGTCATGTTCAGTTTTGTTCACTTTGCTCGAGGAAGGATGTTATTAAACTGGAAAGAGTGCAGAAGAAATTTACAAGGATGTTGCCAAGACTCAATGGTCTGAGTTATAGTGAGAGGTTGAACAAGCTTGGAGTTTTTACTTTAGAATGTATGAGGCTGAAGGGGATCTGACAGTAGTGTAAAAGATTATGGGAGGCAGTGATAGAGTGAATGCACTCAGTTTTTTTCCCCAGGATTGGGCAACCAAGGACTAGAGGGCATCAAGTTAAGGTCAGAGAGGAAAGGGTAAAAGGGAGCCTGAGGGGCAATTTCTTTTACACACAGAGTGGTATGCATATGGGACGAGCTACCAGCAGAAGTGGTTAAGGCGGGTACATTCACAAAATTTAATAAAACATTTGGGCAAGCACACAGGTAGGAAAGGATTAGAAGGATGCAGGGAAATATTTTGTTCAGAATGGACCAGTTTGGGCCGAATGGCCTGTCTCCGTGCTGTAAGACTCTGTGAGTCTAACAACCATTGTTCTCCTACTGAATGTTATATTGTACTTCCCCAATTCACTGGAGCGAACTTGACACTCTAGCCTCTCGGCTTCCATGATGTTCCAGAATGTTCAACCATTCCATATTGAATGCAGACGCATTGTAAAATACAACATATTAATGTCACTATTCCTCCAAAGCTGCTTCAGAGCATGGTTAGTAATTAGTCCTTCCGACCACACAATAAACAATAGGTGCAGGAGTAGGCCATTCTGCCCTTCGAGCCTGCACCACCATTCAATATTATCATGGCTGATCATCCTTGATCAGTATCACACAGCACCAAATCCGAAATAATCTACCTCTAGTTTGGTTCACAACATACTCTTCAACCTACCTGATATACACTTATGGAATTTATTTTTCACAACATTAGCAGTCACTTAGTTAACTCAGTTTCGATGCAACTTGACACCATCTATTATTACTGCAGAACCCACGAGTATTTGTTACTCATTCACAGGATGGGGGCTTCATTGGATAACCAGCATTTGCTGGTCATGCCAGACGGCAGTTAAGAGTAAACAGTGTTGTCTTGGACCTGGAGTGACGTGCAGGCCAGACCAGGTAAGAACAGCCAGTTTCCTTCACTAAAGGACATTAGTGAAGCAGATGAGTTTTTCCAACAATCAACAATGGATTCCTGATCATCATAAACTCTCGATACCAGATACTTATTGAATTGAAATTCCACAATCTGCCATGGCAGGATTTGAATCCATGTCCCCAGAACATTTCATGGGTCTCTAGGTTAAGAACCGAGCGATAATATCAGTATGTCTTGGCTTCCCTTTGCATATAGTTGCATATCTAATTTCCAGAGCATATGATGCAAAATATTTGCGCGACAGTTTTGGTTCAGATATATAACACAACAAGTTGGTTTCTCTTTGCTACTTGTAAGATCTACCCAAACTGATTCTGTGGAAACTGATGGACAGAACCTCTGTCGTTATTAGTGGTAGACTTGGATAAGGCATTCGGGGAGGCTCACCTCGATGCTGAGATGATCTGAAGACATGTCCAGCAATACAGGACAAGCATCAATATCCATTCCGCTCTGTCAGGATAAGTGTCACTGTATATTGTCACTGTTCCCTCACACTCACTGTATATCTGTTACAGCACCTACCCTCAACCAAGGCTCACGCTCTGTCTCCAAATAAGGCTCAAGCATGACCATTCCCGCTGCTGAATTCAGCACCTTCCTCCCCCACATTCTCTGTCCCTGATGCAATAGCCCCGTACACTAATAGCACTACATTCATACAACACTATGGACAGACGCCCTCCGGCCACCTCACCATGTCACACCTCACCTGGGAGAAAGTGAGGTTTGCAGATGCTGGAGATCAGAGCTGAAAATGTGTTGCTGGAAAAGCGCAGCAGGTCAGGCAGCATCCAAGGAACAGGAGAGTCGACCTTTCGGGCATAAGCCTCACCTACCCCAGCACTAACAGCAGGGACATCCACTCCCACCCTCACTCATTCTCTCCCTTTCTCCCATTCCAGGAGAAACAGCCTGGAATAGGACAGAAAGGGCCAAGCCGGGTGATGGAGTGCCGGATATCCGTTCCATAATCCCCCTACCATGATATGTGGGGAGGACCCTGGAGAGAGCTGGAGAGGACCAGGAAGCCTTGTGTGGAGATTCTGAAACATCCACGTCCCACCAACCGAGTAAGGAGCAATATTCAGTAAAGAACAATTCTCAATTCAAACCTACTGTCAGTTCCAAACTCATCTCTCTCACTCGCAGAAGAACAGATATCCCATTGCACAGAGATGCAGGCATTGAATTACACAGAAGTATTGGTAAATACCCCAATATACTAACATGCACAATGCATAAAAGGAGATAAGCATGCACACACATAGAAGCACACAAAGACATATACCGTCACACACAAATAGACACAAACACAGAAACACTCAGGCTGATACACAGACAGACAGACATAGTCATGCAAATACAAAACAATAACAAGCACATGGACACACACACACATATAAATGCACATTAAGACACAGACAGTAGTGCCATTAAGTCACAAATAAACACTTTTTTTTATTTATAAGGAGATCAAAGATTCTAGCGAGAAGGTAGGAGACTGATGTTGTGGAACGTATTAGAAATGACTGAATGGTATATTAGACTCGATAGGTCTAATTCTGCTCCTTTTTTAATACTCATGTGGTGTCATGCTCTTCCTGAGACAGCAGCAGCATCAGTGGTAATGTGGGAAAAGATTGGAGGGCAGAATGGTTAATGTCGATTCCTAGTTATTGTACCGAAATGGGGCAGTGATTTGACATGAGGTTAACACAGTTTTTAAAAAATGTGTCCCCCAGTGGAAGAAGGATGTCCCTTTCCCTTCACTGTTGTGCTGTCTGTGGTGTCCTCATCCTCAGGGAGCAGTGAAGACTCGGTTAATTAAGGTATTTTAGTTTGCCCTTGACTGATCTTTGCTGGACAGGAGAGTCAATGTTTATTGGGAACAGACAGGAGACAGATGGTCAGACCCACTCGGATCAGCCATGAGCATTCTGAATGGTGTCATCAAATGGCCAACTGCTGCCCCTTTCAAATGTGTTGTTCCATCAACCCACCCTCCCGGCTGTTACAGGAATATACTGCTGCCCCTACTCCATGTGTTGTTCCCTCCATCTATGCTCCCGGCCGTTAAAAGATATACCGCTGTCCCTACCCCGTGATGCAGATGTTTTTCATATTTCTTTTACATGAATCATATGAAGTCTGTCTGCAGATGCAGCAAGCGATTCGGAAGGTAAGTGGAATGATGCTGTTTGTGGCAACGGGTATTGGGTTTAATTAGTAATATTTCACTGTATCTGTACAGGGCATTGCTGAGACCACATCAGATACACTGGGGACAGTTTGGATCCTCTAAACTAAAAATAAAACTGGATACAATTCCTTTCAAAGTAGTTCAAAGATGCTTCCTTTTACTCATTCCTGAAATGAAGGCCTCTTGTTATCAGGAATTATCTGTTTGGATCTTAGATGAGAAATCTTATTGAACCACGATTTTCAGAGAAGTCGTTCAGCTGGATACATATTTTCTCTTGTTTAAGAAGACTAAAGCTAGATAATTTTTTTTTGAATGAGATGCATTGGTATTAACACAAATATTATGAAGATATCAACCCATTTTTAAAAAATTAAGCAGATGCATATGAACATCTCATCAAATCATAAAACGGGCACATTATTTTCTTTTGCTAATGAAAGGCACTGTGCACAACAACAGCAATGATGCTGCATACAACATACAGTCTATTATCATCCATTCCAGAGAATGTACATGGAGGTGCGCATGGTCCAGTTTGGTTTTCAGTTGACATTCTTGTATTTTTCTACACAGAGACGGAGAAAAATATTACTTGCTTCAGAAGCAGCAGCCAATTGGTCTCTCTCTCTCTCTCTCTCTCTCTCTGTGTTCTGCCTGAAAACAAGGCGTGAGAGCAGAAAAATCCCGAGCCATCTTTACCACTCGTAAAGGATTCCTGATGAGGATTCATAGGAATCTCTGTACAGCTCGAAGAAAAGGGAATTCAGCCAAATCCAACTGTTCCAGGAAGAAATCCGCATTCCCAGACATTTGTGTGAGCAGAATAAGCTCAAAGTCAGAAAAACATTTGCGACACTCTATCATTTTACCATTTGTTCACAGTTCAACTTTATGTGTCCCAGATTTTTCTAGAAAATTACCCAGTCTGATACCGATATCATTGGACACAGCACTCAACTGGTTACATTTAAAATTTGCTTTCACCAATAGAGGAGTGGGAAAAGACATGAGTGACCCTCCAACATTGGTCAGAACACAAACAAGAGATTCTCAAAGGGTTGGTAAGGTGTGAATTCCCTTCCACAGAAGATTGTGATGCCTGGATATTTCCATGTGTTCAAAATTGTCTATTTAAGACATTTGAAAGACAAATGAATGTAGGGAAATGATACACTGACAGAAAAGTGTTGCTGAGACCTTAATCAGATCAAAGTGCATGGTAGAGCCTCACTCAGAGATGACTCAAAAATGCTTTGCTCTCTCTGATTACAACATGCAATAACAGTACATCCAGGATAATTACAGCCGTTTACTTTGAAATTACAGAAAATGAAAACATAAGGAACAGGAATAGTTAATTCGGCCAGTCAAGCCATTGTATACAATCATGACTGACCTACTGTTAGCATTTATCTTCCTTAATGGCCAGTTATTCACAATCCTGAGCTCTCTGACAGGTCAAAGATTCATGTACCACCTCTTTAAATACTTTCAGTGATGTAGCTCCCCTTACTCTCTAGTCCAGATAATTCCTGACATTGATTACCCTCTGTGAGAGAAAAACACTCTCTACACATACACCATCACCTATTGATATGAACAAGAGGTGAACACAGGGGCTCAGGAAAGAGTGAATGGCCTTGAGATCAAGGCAGTAGTTGACTGAGGATGTTATCGGGACCACCTACTTATTTGAGCTTAATGAGAATCAGGTCTAACCTTCCCCACTGGTTGGAGTCTTTCAGAGCACAAAGGAAGATGTTTGTGGTCGGTGGCCGACAATCCTCTCAGTCATCTCTTCAGGAGATCCTCAAATTAACTTGCTCAGCACAAACATCTTCAGCTCCTTCGTCAACGCCTGTATGCCCCCATTCCCGGTGCTCCCCATCTATCTCAAGATCAGAAGCAGGGTGATCACTGAAGATCACACAATATTCAGAACAATTTGTCCCCCCCTCAGCTCCTGAACCGGTCTGTGTCTATATTCAGCAAGACCCAAACAACATTCACGTTAGTGCTGTTAAAGTGTCGGTAACATTCATGTAACAGCACGGCCAGACACTGCACATTTCCACAGTTAAAAGAGGAGCTCATTCAGCACCTCAAGCTGGTTACATGGATATGTGGAAACCATTCAGCCCATCGAAATGACTGAACAAGAAGAGGGACAGCCCATTCAATCATCCTGCCTGTTCCACAGGAAGAGGAGGCATCTAGTCAGTACATTGAGCTGTTAAACAGGAACAGGCAGAGTCCAGTAAGACCCCTAAACATGTTCTATAGAACCAGGAGGAGACCATTCACCCCTCGAGACACTTACACAGGAATAGGAGGGTGTCACTGATGCTCTATCCTGGAAAACAAATGGAGCAGATACTGCACTCACAGACGGCTCACGATGTTCCTCGTGGCTCCATTGCCTGTGGGACACATTATACTGTAACCTGTTTTGCCGGCAGTGAGGAAGGAAGCCAAATGTTTTGTGCCAAGCCTCAAGGAGGCATCTTCCATCTCCAGGAAGACAGACCCATGTTCTCCGTGGGGGTCAGAAGCTGGTGGGGATAGTTAACTGTTTTAGAATGAAGGTATTGTGGCTCCTGTCGGGATGGTGGATAACGTGAAGTTCTATGTATGATCACACACCAGATACACTGTATTAATGTTGGAAGAGTTTAGGTAAAGACTGGCCCTCTCTCTCTCAATCGAAATGGGGAGTGGAGTGGAGTGAGAGGGACGTTCTCAGAGTCTTTTAAGCCATCGAGAATCATGTAAACTAAGTAAAGAAAACATGGAACTTATCACCGTATTAGTTCTGTTTGGAATATAATGAGTGACTGTCCATCCACTTACGGTTCAATGCAATCACCTCTTATTCCTTCAAAGTGCTACAGATTAACCCTCAAGCACTCCCGATGGTACAATCATCCCAACAATGAGTCTAGTGAATCTCCATTACACTCTTTCTGCCAAGAGGATTATTCCTTATAAAGGAGAGAAAATCTGTGCACAATACCATAAATACTATCTCAACAACACTCTAGGGTGGATCACACTAATTCTGTTCCCTCACCTAGATGTCTCAGCTTCTTTCCTGTGGTATAAAAAGCCATTCCTTCTCACTACACTGCGAATGATATGGTATTTTGAAGTTTCTTACATCTTTGCGTCAGTCATCACCAGAGGTGCCGATGGAGATGTATATCACGTTCAGAGGGAGACTCAGTCAGAAAGAATTCACTTGAACCAGGGAATGGTCACCTACCTGAATGGAAATTACTTGCAGGAACATGGAAATCAGGCAGAGGAAGGGAGCTATCTTTCCTGTTGTTCTGCTCTCATGGGATGTGTGCAGCCCTGGTCAGGCCAACATGTTATGCTGATCTTGAACTGAGTGGCTGTTTCAGCTGTTGCACAGGATAATAAAGAGTAAACCACATTGATGTGGGTTTGCAGTCACACAGAGACCTGAACATGGAAGGATAACCCATTGCCTTCTCTACAGGACATGAGGCAAACAGATAGGCTTTTGTTTAAAACAAGTGGTGATGATTTCATTTGCATTCCATCAACTTCCTTCATGAGACACAAAAAGATTATTATTCTGTGCCGCTTGATGATGAGTCAATGACTTGACCACCATGCACGGTCTGTCCATCTGACAGATTCTGTGGAGAAGACAAATTACCCATCTCAAGTGCAAATATGTTGCGATGGAAGCATAGTTAGAAGGGACTTGAAACGGTTAAATCTGGATTTACTAAAGGCACAAATCATGGATTATTCAGCAGTTCATTGAGGCTGAGAATGTGACTGAAATATCCTGATAGTGGTCCTGGGTAGGATTGGTGAGTGGGGAGAATATGTAGAAATGTGAATATGAATGGAGAAAAAAGATAATGGAGTTTCAGAACAGTCTGGTTTCTCCTCGCGTATTGTTGAGTAAGTTGTGGATAGTAATTTGCTAGTTTTAATCAGTAAGGAATAAATTTTTTGACTGGATCTGAAAATGATGACTTCCAAATTTTAAAATTTGAATATGAACAGCAATTCAGTTCAACTCCGTTTAATGGTCAGATGGAATGACTTACCAGGAACACCAACTATAGCGAGGATGGGATAGTAACCTCCTTGAATAATCCAAAGGATATCTTCGATCCGTGATGCTAATGATATCCAAGGCTGAGAAAGATAGTAAAGACCCAAGCATAAACTCCTGTCTGTTGTAATATTCCAGTCGAAGGTTCTCACATTCTGATCCATTAATTGAACGTCCCAGTCTAATGTTCTCAGATTCTGATCTCTCCTCCTCCGTCTCTCGAGCTGCTGATCCCTGTTAGTCCAGTCGA
This sequence comes from Hemiscyllium ocellatum, assembly GCF_020745735.1. Classification (NCBI taxonomy): domain Eukaryota; kingdom Metazoa; phylum Chordata; class Chondrichthyes; order Orectolobiformes; family Hemiscylliidae; genus Hemiscyllium; species Hemiscyllium ocellatum. The sequence goes on along the minus strand of NW_026867979.1, from coordinate 723,340 downwards.
TGATGCTCCCGCCCATGCTGGGATAACACAATGAACCGAGTCCTTAATTAATAGAAGAGGCAAACCCTCCAGTGACACATCTCGGATCCACAGAGACTGACATCAATCACAGTCACTGAACAAATAGCTCCAGCCAACGCCTTTCAATTCAATATTGTTTTATTCAAATTCAAAACAATGATTCAAACTGTCATTTTCTGGATGGGCAATGTAAGGGTGACTGATGGAACAAATCTTGAGGCTGGTAGATCAATTGAGTGTAATTATTCAATCTGCCTTGGATGCAGGTGAAATGCCGTAAGTTTATCAGAACTTAAACGTTCTTCTCTGTTTATAAATGGAAACATACATCCTGGAACTACTGACCAAGCATTATAATTTCAATAAAACATTGAGACAATTTTTATAGTTCATGATCTGAGGGGAATGTGTGTCTGAGAAACGTGAGGTTATAACAGACAAATGGCATGAAATTTTTAACAGAGAATTGAACGTGACAAATGTAATTCAGATTGTTATTCCAGTTTTGGAGAGAGGCAGATGAGGCCTGTGCTATTGATGTTATCGAAGTTCGTGAACTGTGATGAAGTGTCATTTACTGGACTTCAATGACAGTGTGATTATGGCATTGTGGAGGAGACACACCATAAAGAGATGTGGGGGACATGGCAGTTCAGACATGAGGGAGGGACAATAATATTCCCCAGTTATCAGTATTGGAATGTTACCCTTTATAACTCATATGCAGAACAGATTCAAGGATACATTTAAAGTGAGGAATGAAGAATAAAATCTGTTTATTGAAAACAAAATACAGCACAAAATAATTTTTTGTCCATACAAAACTATGGAAAGTACAAAGAGATAAAATACACTGATGATATTGAGCGACATAAATTGAAGTGTGTATTACAAAACCACGGAAGTGGTGTCCAATCTTTCTCGATCATTATTTGGCCCACAGCTGAGATACTGATTTCCCCTCTGTCAGTGATCCACCTCATTGAGATTCTCTGGCGCAGTATCCCAGTATCGAGCAGGATTCTCAGTTCCTGCTGCTGTTCACCCAGCCTATTTAAATTAAACCACCTTCTAATTGTAAAAACAAAAATCGCTTGGCCTTTTGCACTCTGTTTAACTGTCAGCAACTCAGCTCTGTGATATTATTGAAGATAAATGCTCTGGGACCACAGCCAGTATTCGCACAGTGCTCACAGGGTATGGCACTAGATAAAGGCCTTGCAATCTGTGAGAATTTCTAAATAAAACTTACATTTTCTGTCTGTTCCTGTCTATCTCTGCTGTCTTCTGATCTATCCAACTCACCCTCGTTTAACATCCCTCCAATCACTCCCTGTTTCCAAATTGTACAGCTTGATGTTCGACTGGGACAAAACAACTATTATAGGACAAGCCAAACAGAGAACAGCCAGGGGACTCTTAGAGGCATGACACTCGTCAACAGATTCTATTATCAAACACATCGACCTGGACCCAAAATACCGGCCACTTCAGCGGACAGCTGGAACTGACAACCGGAAGCGGCAGAGACAAACCACTATAGATGCAGGAGGAAATATCACAGACGCGCTTCACAGGAGGTTTCCAAGCACTGAGGATGACCCTAGACAGGGGACTAAACGTTTGCAACACAAATTCCCATTTCGGCGAACAGAACCACAACAACGAGCACCCGAGCTACAAAGATTTTCACAAATGTTGTGGCCATTTTGGAGAAATGGATCGAGCAGGGACAGGACTGATCGTTTGAGGGTCCGGGGTTTATATGCTTCATTAAGAACAGGAAGTAACTAAAAATGGTGGGGAGGAGGTGGAATTGTTAATCAAATGCAATATTACGTTGGCAGAAAGGATGTTTGATAAGAACTCGTCTACTGAGTTAGTATGCGAAGAGGTTAGAAACAAAAATGGAGAGATCACCCTGTTGACAGTTCTCTATAGCCCTCTGAAAAGTTCCAGAGATTTAGACTAAGGATTACAAAGATGATGCTGGATAGGAGCGAATATAACAGAGTATTTGTTACGGAAGATTTTACCTTTCCAAATATTGATTGGAAACGCTTCAGTTCAATTACTTTATATGGGTCAGTTTTTGACCAATGTGTGCAGAATGTTTCCTGACGCGTTATGTGCATAGGCCAACAAGGTACAAGGCCAAATTGGATTTGCTACTGGGTAATCAACCAGATCAGGTGTTAGATTTGGAGGTAGGTGAACACTTGGCTGATAGTGGCCACAATTCAGTTATGTTTATCTTAGCGATGGTAAGGGACAGGTCTATACCCCAGCGCAACTGTTATAGCTGGGAGAAAGCCAATTATGATGCGATTAGGAAAGGTTTTAGGATACATAGCATGAGGAAGAAAACTTAAGGAGATGGCCACAATTGAAATGTGGAGCTTTTTCAAACAACAGCTACTGTGTGTCCTTGATAAGTTTATACCTGTCAGGAAAGGAGGAAGTGGTCGAGCGAGGCTGCTGTGGTTTACTAAAGAAGTTGAATCTCTTGTCAAGAGGAAGAAGGAGGCATATGTAAAGATGAAACGTGAGGCTCAGTTCGGATGCTTGAGAGTTACAAGTTAACCGGGAAGGACTGAAGGAAAGCTAAGAATAGCCAAGAGAGAGCATGAGAAGTCTTTGGCAAGTAGGATCCAGGAAAACCCTCAAGCTTTGTATCAGAATGTCACGAATAAAATAATGACCAAATTAAGATTAGGGCCAATCAAGGACAGTAGTGTGAAGTTGTGTGTGTAGTCCAAGGAGATAGGACAGGCACTAAATAAATACTTGTATCAGCATTCACAATGGAAAGACAATGCTGTTGAGGCCGATATGGAGTAAAGGCTATTACACTAGATGGGATTGAATTTCGTAAGGTGGAGATGTTAGCAATTCTAAAGAGTGTAAAAATAGATAAGTCCCCTTGGCCAGATGGGATTAATTCCAGGATCCTCTGAGAAGTTAGGGAGGAGATTACACAACCATTGGTTCGAATCTTTACATCGCCATTGTCTACAGGAATAGTGCCAGAAGACTGGACAATAGCAAATGTCCCTTTGTTCAAGAAATTGAGATGAGACAACCCTGGTAGTTATATACCAGGCTTACTTTGGTTATGGGTAAATTGTTGGAAAGGATTATACGAGATAGGATTTATTAACATCTAGAAAGGAATCATTTGATTAGGGATAGTCAACAAGGATTTGTGAAGGCTATGTCATGTTTCACAAATCTTACTGAGTTCATTGAGAAGTTGACCAAACAGGTGGATGAGGGTAAAATTAGGTATAAGGATTTCAGTCAAAAATTTGATAAGTCCCCCATGTAAGGCTATTGCAGAAAATATGGAGAGTGTGGTGTTGGAAAATCAGAACAGATGAGGCAGCGTCCAAGGAGTAGGAGAGTCGATGTTTCATTTGCAAACCCTTCATCAGGAATCAGTGTTCTGATCTCCAGCATCTGCAATCTTCACGTTCTCCTCGGATCCTGCCTGACCTGCTGTGCTTTTCCAGCAGCACACTTTCGACTCTGATTTCAAACGTCTGTCGTCTTTACTTTCTCCCAGAAAATAGAGAGACGTGGAATTGAGGATGATTTAGTGGTTTGGATCAGAAATTGGCTAGCTGAAAGAAGACAGAGGATGGTAGTTGATAGCGAATGTTCATCCTCGAGTTCAGTTGCTAGAGGTACACTGTAAAACTCTGTTTTGGGGCGACTGTTGTTTGTCGTTTTGATAATGACCTCAATGAGGGAATGGAAGGATGAGTTAGTAAATTTACGTTTCGCAATAAGGTCGGTGGAGCTGTGGGAAGTGTTGAAGGATGTTGCAGCTACTGAGCTGTAATCTTTGATGTTGATTCTCCTACAAGGGGCTGAATAGCTTCCTTCTGCGAAGTACCAATTCTGAAGTACTCTGACCCACAATAAAAGCTTTAGGTGCCCGGAGTGGCAAGCTTGTCCAGTTAAGGATACACACTGCACAAACATCCATCATCTCTTCCTGTTCTCTGATATGCAGCGGCCTCAAAATATCTGCCCAAACAAAATAGATTAATTCCAATTCAAGCAGTCAGAAGGACATTCACCAGAGGGGTTTGCCATCAGCGGATTTAATTAATAACAAGATTTCAGAACAACACAAAAAGAAAATAATATCGCAGCCCATAATAATTGGCAGCAGAGCAAAACCTACAGTTGCAAATAGTTCCACGTTCAATATTATGTTCAGTTTTGATCACCTTGCTATAGGAAGGATGGTATTAAACTGGAACTTTACAAGGATGTTGCCAGGACTCAAGGGTCTGAGTCATAGAGAGAGGTTGGATAAGCTGGGACATTTCTCTTTCGAGTTGAAGCAGCCAGGGGGTGCACGAAGTGCTTCGAGAGGCTTGTCATGGCCCACATTAGTTCCAGTCTACCAGCCTGCCTCGATCCCCTACAGTGGAATGTGTCCATATCGGGTGTCATTTCCCTGGAACATCTGGACAACAAGAACACCCACGTCATATTCCTGCTTATTGACTATAGGTTCTCCTTCAACACCATTATTCCCTTCAGACTGATTAAAAAACTCCCTGACCTTAGTCTCAGCTCCGCCCTCTGAAATTGGATCCTCAGCTTTCTGACCCACAGGACGCAATCAGTGAAAATAGATAAGTGTGTATCTTCCATGATAACATTCAACACTGAAATCCCAAAGGATGTGTCGTCAGCCACCTACTATACCCCTGTACACCCACAACTGTATTGCCAAAGTTTGAACGAATGCCATCTACATGTTCACGGATAACACCATCATAGTAGGACAGATACGTAATGATGGCAAGTCAAAATACAGAATGGAAATAGAGGACTTGCTGACGTGCTGCACTGAGACCAACCTCTCTTTCAACGGTGAGTACTAACCAACTGATCAATGACTTCAGAATGAAAGGAGGAGAACATGCCCCCATCTGCATCAATGGAACTGAAGTTGAAATAGTGGACAACATTAAGTTCCTCGGAGTGAAGATAACTGACATTCTGTCCTGGACTTCCCAGTTAGATGTGACAGTCGAGATCACACAACAACCCCTCTTCGTTCTCTAGTAGCTCAGGACATTTGGCATGCTCACAAGGATCCTCACCAATTTCTACAAATGCACCACTGAGAGCAAACCATCCAGGTGTATAAATGGCCTGGTGTGGCAACAGCCCAGCCCAGGCCAGTAACAGAAATGACAGAAGGTTGTGTGCACAGCCCATACCATGAAGGAAACCAACCTCCCGTCCATTGACTCCATTTACACGGCAACCAAAGACCCATCGCACTCTGGATCACCTGCAATCTCTTCCATCAGGCAGACAGTACAGAAGCTTAAACACTCAAACCAGCGGCTGATGACAGCATCTTCCCAACCATTATTAAACTGAGGAATGGAATCTCTGACTTCAAATAGTGCTGATCTTAATCACGTTGACCTTGCCTCTTACATGCTATTTGTGGTGTAGCCTGTATGCCTCAGTCTGTTTTAGTTTACCCTCTGATCTGTATGTCCTTGGTTATTGTAGGAGCGAGATTCCCCAGCTAGGGACAAAGACTCTGGAGGCAGACAGGGCACGGGCAGGGAGTGGACTTTAATTCAAGCAAAAACTTGAAGGGAGAATACCAAAGGATCTTCCTCAAATCTGGCTTTAAAATAAGAAGACAATGGTTTCCCTAATCCTCAGCTCAGATCCGAAGAGGGTTGCTGCTCCCAGTTACCTCGAGCTGTGGGGCGGTGGGTACCTCCTGGTTTTCACCTGGTGAAAGGTGGCCTTTGGCAGTCACCTCGGAGGGTTCGTCGTTTCCTGTTTGAGAGGTTCTGCCCTCCTTTCCCCCCGCAGCGCTCTGTTTCTTATTCTGGTGATGACCCTCCTTGAGCACATCTTTGATTAGCTTAGATTACTTACAGTGTGGAAACAGGCCCTTCGTCCCAACAAGTCCACACCGACCCGCCCCCACACTTCCCCCAACATTTTACCCCTTCATCTAACACTAGAGGTAATTTAGCATGGCCAATTCACCGAAACCGGAGCACCCAAAGGAAACCCACGCAGACACGGGGAGAATGTGCAAACTACACACAGAACGTCGCCTGAGATGGGAATTGAAACCTGGTCTCTGGCGCTGGGAGGCAGCAGTGCTAACCACAGTGCCACCGTGACACCCATCTTCACCATCCGAAGAGCTGCCTGTATCCTCACCGTGCAACTGTCATTTCCCCCTTTGGTAGGAGGTTTTGGTGGCCTGACACGTTTTCGCCCTCCTGTTTTTTTTTATACGAATCCACTCCTCTGCCTCCATGGCTCACTCCTCCTCCATTGCCTCCGTCTGTCCTGTAGATTCTGGGATCAGCTACTGTACCTGGCTGCTGGCCGTTCCGCTCCAGACTGTCCTTCCTTCCTGGTGCCACCAGACACCGTTCCCTTGCTGGTTTGTGGTGCCTTGTTTATCGTTTGCCGTGCAGCTCTGGCCATCTGTGCGGAGGTGGCGGATGCTCGTCTTGGGTAGGTCTCCTCGCCACACAGATTATAGTTCTTGGCCTCTTTGCATTCCTTGGTCAGGTGACCCTCCTGTTTGCAGTTCCGACAGTGACCTTACAGTCAGCCGCAGTGTGGCCTGACCTCCCGCAGGTTTAGCACACTTTTGGCTGGGCTGCATATGTCAGGTACACTCTGCCCCCTCCGATGTAAAGCTGGAGGTTGAGTGGATGATGTTCCCATAGCATTGACCCTCAGGATTACCCTGACCTGCTGCTTGCTGGTCCAGATCCTGAAAGGGTCGACCACATCAGTGCTTTCTGCCTCAACGTGGACATATCTTCTCAGGAAGGTGAGGACAGCAGCTGCTGGGACGTGGGGGCTGTACATATGAAACTTAACACCCCTGCTCTGTGCAAGACGCACACCCAACAGGATCGCTGGCAAGGTGGTGAATAGAGACTCCCCTTCCTTCTCCTTGAAGACATTCAGGAGCTGCTCGCAGTGCTTCACGCTCCTAAAGGTCACATCAAATTAGCGTTCCACAGGATAATTCTGCACGCAGCACACATCGGCTTTTTTATTTCAAAAGTATACTTTATTCATAAAATACGTTGATGGTCTGTACAGTTGGTCATGTCTTACATACGTAAACATTTACATACAGAGATCAGAATTTATCATTTTTATATACAGGTCTATGTCCATATATTTAGCTGCGGCTTCAGCAGAGCCCAAATGACTGCGTGGGCCACGTGTTCTTCTTAGGCAGGCAGATGTTACACGGTGGTCTTTCCCCACTGTGCCTTGGCGGTAGCTGCCCCAAGCTTCATTGCGTCCCTCAACCCGTAGTCCTGGTCCTTGGAATGTGCCAGTCTGCAACTCTCAGTCGGGGTCAACTCCTTCAGCTGGAAGATCAACAGGTTTCGGACCAGAGAGTTGATGATCGTCCACGCACAGTTGATGTTTGTCTCGGTGTGCATCCCGGGGAACAGACCGTAGAGCACAGAGTCCCATGTCACGGCGCTGCTCGGGACAAATACCACTACATTCCTCTCCAGGCATCTTCTGCGTAGGCATATTCCAGAAGGAGGTGTGTGACAGTCTCGCCCCTCCCCCCACCCCCGCAGCCGCTTCGAGGTCAGCGTGTGGTGCAGCTGAGTGTCTGGGCGTGCATAAAGGATCTCACAGGCAGAGCCCTTCTCATCACCAGCCAAGCCAGGTCTTGGTGCTTGTTGGAATGTTTGGCGATGAAGCATTCTGCCAAATGGCGTTGACAGTCTGCTCAGGGAATCGCTCAATAGGATCCCCCCTCTCCTTTACCCGAAGGGTCTCAAGGACACTACGTGCTGACCACTTCCTGATGGACTTGTGGTCAAAGGTGATTTTCTTCATAAACTTCTCCACGAAGGTCAGGTGATACAGAACGGTCCAACTACTCAGAACGTTCCACGGCAGCGAGGCCAGGCCGATCCTTCGCAACACCGAGGACAGGTAGAACTTCAGTATGCAGTGACACTTGGTGTTTGTGTACCGGGGATCCCTGCACAGCTTGATGCAGCCAAACGCAAAGGTGGCCATCAGGGTGAGGGTGACATTAGGTGTATTTTTCCCCCATTACCCAGATCTTTGTACAGCGGGTCCCTTCGGAACCGGTCCATCTTTGACCTCCATATAAATTGGAAGTGACTGCAGCTGCACAGGTTCTGGGAACAGGTCAGACCTGTGTCACATATAACAGCAATGACAGTGCCTCACACCTGATGGCCAGGGTTTTTTCCCGCGATGGAGAGCTGCTGTAGCTTCCATCTACCCAGTTTCTGCCTCACTTTGCTGATATGCTCCTCCCAAGATTTGGCACACGCCAAAGCCCCACACCACCACCCCCCCACCCTGAACCAAATATCCAGCACCTTCAGGTGGTCGGTCCTGACAGTGAAGAGGATCGAGGATTAGTCGGCCCAGTTCCGAAAGGCATGGCCTCGCTCTTGCCTCGGTTTACCTTGGCCCCCGAGGACCGTTCGAACTGGTCACATATGCACATGAATCTGCGCACGGACAGCGGATCTGAGCAGAAAACGGCGACGTCATCCATCTACAGGGAGGCCTTAACCTGCAGGCCCCTGCTGCCTGGAATAGTCACCCCTCTCAGGCTCACATCCTTCCTGATGGGCTCGGCAAATGCCTCTATGCAGCACACAAACAAGGCAGGAGAGAGAGAGGGCAGCCCTGCCTGACTCCAGATCTGACTGGGAAGCTCTCTGATTCCCACCCATTGATTGAGACTGCACTGACAATGTTGGTGTAGAGCAGTCTGATCCAATTGCAGATTGCCTCACCAAAGGACTTTTTGAAGAGAACATCTCTCACCTGTGTGATATCCTGTCAAAGGCTTTCTCCTGGTCCAGGCTGATCAGGCAGGTGTCCAATCCTATGTTCTGCACGATCGTATACCTGAGGAGTGCGAGACTCTCAGCAATCTTCCTACCCAGTACAGCACAGGTTTGGCCAGGGTGAATCACTGACCCCAGAGCAGACCTGACCCTGTTTGCAATTACCTTTGACAGAATTTTGTAATCCACATTCAACAGTGAGATTGGTCTCCAATTTTTGAGTTCCTCCCTCTCCCCCTTCCGCTTGTAGATGAGGGTGATGATGCCTTTCCTCATGGATTCACTCATGGTACCTGCACTCACACGTCAGCCGCTCCAAACTCGCTGCCCGAAAACAAAATCATCTTCACGAACACCATCTGATCGACAGGTGTACGATCCTCCACCTTCTTCACAGTCACCCTGACTGTGTTGCGAATGCCCTGGCCTGGGCTGCGGGCGGCTGCTGAGGCCATAGCTCCTCGCTTGGTTGGTCCCTGAGTTGGCGTTAGGCAGAAGCCAGCAGGAAGATCCACAAAGAGCAGGGCAGCACAACCAAACAAACCTTCAATATCCAATCACGATCCAGCGATGATCTCGACGAGCTGTGATGATTCGCAATTCGACATCCATCCTGATATGAACAGACCCTTGATCTTAGCCAAAAGAAACTCTATTAAAAATCTTGCTGAAAATCCAACTTCTGTTCCTCTATTGCTTTTCTGTAAATAATCTATCAGTCAGTTTCTCAAATATGTTTCCCATTTCACTAATGTTTGTTGTTTTTTTTCTATGCCCATTATTTTCAGTTCCAATAATTTCCCCAAATTAGGTTGTTTACTAATGTAATACTATATCCTTTTCTCCTCAGTCTCAGGTTTTCTCCTATTGCTGGGAAGGCTTTGTTTATGCCTTTTTCTGTGAAGACAGAAGTGAAGTAGTTGTGTCATGTTTCTCTGTTCTCCATTCTCCATTCCATGCTTTCTGACTGTAAGGAAGCTGACACTTTGACTAACAAGAACAGCTGTTTTATGTTCACCCTCTCCATGCCCCTTGTAATCTTAAACTTGAATTAATTACCCACTCAACTTTCTCTGCTCCAATGGAAACAACCCGAGTTTATCCAGCCCCTCTCCACAGCTCATATGTTCCATCCCAGGGAACACCTCAGTGAATTCCCTCTGCACCTTATCCAATACAATCACATCATGAGCTCCCAGAACTGCACACAGTATTTAATTTGGCCTTACTAATGTGCTATATAACTTTTATAGTCTTTGGGTCAACGATCAAAGACTACTGTACTGCTTAACTCATCAACGATCACATCCAGTCACGTTCAAAGATGTGTGGAGAAGCACACACTGAGATTCCTGGTGTGTAGCCATCCATTGAATTCTCCACTGTTCTTCCAAAGTGCATTGCCTCATATTTATCAGGGTTACATTCCATCTGCCATTGATTGTTATCATCTGACCAATCCACCAGTATCTTCCTGTAATATAAGGCCGTCCTCCTCACTCCCAACCAACTGGTCAATCTTTGTTTCCAACACAAACTTGCTAATCACACTCCCCTTACCCACGTCACATTCACATCACTTATGGTTACCACGAATAATAAGGGACACAGCACTGATATCTGCGGTACACCAGACACACAAACAGCCTTCTAACACGACGTTGCATTTGGATTCAACTTGGCAAGTCACTAATAGTCCTACCTGTTCCCTGGTTATTCTGTTCCAGATGACATACCTGTAGAATATCTGGGGATTCGCACCAATCTTGCTCTGCCAGCAGGTTTCCATGGCCCTGCATGCGTCAGTCCCCTCCGAGTGAAGAATTTCATCCTTATTGCGCTCTTAAATGCCCTGTCCATTAACCTGCCATTATTTTCCTTAAATGTAGAGTAGACAGGCAGAGAAACATTCTGTTTATTTCCACCTTGTCACATGTTTCGTAGATATTCCAAATTTCATTGTGATCACCTCTTGTTCTTTGAAACTGGCGAGGTTACAAGACAAGTCCCCCCATCAGAAAATCTTGTCCTCTGAGGGATTAATCTGAAGAATGTCCATTGCACGTCCTCTGTCTCTTACTCTTTCTTATATTGGGTCACCAACACTATGCACAATTGTCAAAGTATACACTCAACAACACTCTATGCAAACTGCTTAATGATGTCTCTACAGCTATATTCAGATTCCCTTAAACGAAGGCCAACCTAACTTTAACTTTCCAATTACAGGTATTCCTCCAAATACTATTCACGTTAATTGCATTTACGAACTCACTGTGTGAGTTCTTACAGAAATACTTCTGAAAATCCAAATGCTCCACTTTCACTGGTTGTCCATTGCCTATCCTGCAAGAAACAACTTCAAACAATTCCGAAGTTTGTCAGGTATGATTTCTCTGTCAGAAATAAATAGTGATTCTCTGCAATGTTGCTATTCATTTCTGATTGCCCAATATCATCTTATATAGTAGATTCCAACTGTTTCCTTGGAGATATCTAATTAATTGGTTTGCAGTCATCTGCATTATCTCTTCTTGCCTGCGTCTATAGTTGGATCATATTTACTACCGTCCAGTTATCTACTTATAGCATTTGCATAATCTACATGAAAAGAAAACAGAGTCACCGAGAGTTCAATTAATGTGCTGTTTTATTGCTGACATTTTGAGATGAAGTATATCTGGCCCATCAGACTTAGCAATGATCAATCTAGCTTCACTTTCAAATACTACCTTGTTGCTGATACGCATTGACTTTATGTCTTTAGTTCCACAAGTCCCAATTGACCACCCGCTATACCTCAGAGTTTTGCTGGAGCTTTCTCCTTGAAGACAGATGTGAAGTAACTGGGTAGTTTATCTGCCCTTTTTCTTTTTTCCCCACAATAAATTCCCCTATACCTGACAAATTTCCACATTTGACCTTGCTTTTGTTTTCTTTAGTATATGGATTGTAGATATAAGCAGTCTGTGTGTTTCCCGTTTGTTTGTATTCATGTGCTTTTTGATTTCCTTAACACTTTCTCCTTCCTTATTTTCGGAAAAGTAAATCTCTCCGAATGTTCAGGTTTCCAGAATATCTGGAATTCTCCTGAACCTACTTCCTTTGATTTAACACAATCTTTAATTCTTACATTAACCATCACTGAGTCATCTTCCCTTTGTTTGGTGTTTGTAACTTAGTGATATGTGCGTATTTTTCAGACATTGCAGTATTTCTATCAATAACAAACATTATTTGGCTCACACTAAATGTAATATTGTATTTTTCCAATTCACTTGACCCTCTCGTTTCCGTGCTTCCATGATATTTGAGTATAATGTTCAAAAGTTGTATATTGCATGCAGACGTCGTGTAAAATGAAACATATTAATGTCACGATTCCTCAAAAGCTGCTTAAGATCAAGATCATTAACCAGTCCTTGTGACCTCACAACACCACACCCGAAATAACCTGCTCTCTAGTTTGATTCACAATATACTCTTCAACCTACCTCATAAAAACTTATGAAATTTAATTTTCACAGCATTAGCAATCATTTAGTTAACGCAGTTTTGATGCAATTTTAGATCATCCAGTATTCTGCAATACTGACAATACTTGTGTATCTAATTTCCAGAGCATAGACTGCTCAAAATTTGCACAACAGTTTTAGTTTAGATATGTAAGGCACCAATGTTGTGTCGTCCTTGTTGTTTACAAGATCGTCGCAAACTGATTCTGAAGAAGCTGATGGATGTGGTCTGTGGTGTTATTAGTGACAGACGTGGACATGACATTGGGGAGGCTCACCCCTATGATGAGATGATCCGAAGAAATGCTCATCAATACAGGACAAAAATCAATAACCTTCCCCGCTCTGCCAGGGCAAGTGTATCTGCATTCTCTCTACTCCATCACACTCACTGTATGTCTGCTATATTCCTGATGAAGGGCTTTTGTCTGAAACGTCGGTTTTCCTGCACCTCGGATGCTGCCTGAGCTGCTGTGCTTTTCCAGCACCACTCCGATGCAAATCTTGTTTTCAGCATCTACATTCCCCACTTTTGACATATCTGTTATAGCACCTACACCAGAACAAGGCTCTTGCTCCAGCACTCTCACTATTGCATGCAGCACTCTCTTTCCTTCACTCTCTCTGACACTGAATGCACACTGAGTTTGAATTTATAGTTTTACCAACATCGAACCAGAAAGACGATTTAAAAATGCGGACATTCTGAAAATTGGAGAGAGAGAAAATGCGATTGAGATAGAAGAAGCCTGTGTATCAACCATCTTGCTCTGGAAGACATTAGGAAATATTCTCTATCAAAGATATTTGTTCATATGAAACTTATTCACAGTAAACAGAAATTTGACGATCCAGAGAATTCAACAGCCGGAAGAGTGAGGTCGCAGAGGATAGCTGTGGCTGTGCGGTTTTGAAATTAAATTGCTGTAATCTTCATCAGTGTCTTATTGAAACAGCATAATCTTATTGAGTTGGAGTCAGATAATAAGCAATTGTTGGGGGATTAGATTTGTGAATAGTTGTTGTGTAATGTTCACTTTTAGAGTTAAAAAATTAAATTGACTTTATTTTCTTTAAATAGTGAAATGTGGGAGTTTTCTGTCACTCATATTCTAATAGACTACGAGGTGAGGTGAGTTTTCCTGGGTGTTCTCTTTAATTAACAGAGGGGTTCACCGCAATGTTGTAACACTCGCAAAGACCAACACAGAGCAACGAAAAAATAAATAAGGAGTTAGAAAATTAACTATGAGAGTAAATCAGCCAATCATGTAAAGGAAGATTGTAAGAGCATGTTTCCATGCATAACACGCAAACGAGAGGCAAAAATGGGCATTTGATCGCTAGAAATTGACACTAGAGGGATAGTAGTGTGGATCAAGGAAATGACTGAGGAACTGAATAATTACTTCGCGTCAGTCTTCACGCTAGAAGACACGAGTAATATCCCAAAAATTGAAAAGAATGAATGGTCAGAGCTAGGAATGGTGGCCATCACCAATGAGAAAGTGCTGGGAAAAACTGAATGGCCCGACGGTAAGTAAATCACCTGGACCAGATGGACTCCAATCCAGAGTTCTGAGGCAGATAGCTGATGACACAGTGAAGGCATTGGTAGTGACCTTTCAGGACTCGTGCAAATCCGGGAGATTCCCAGAGGACTGGCAAATCTCTAACGTGGTACCCCTGTTTAAAAAGGGAGTAAAGCAAAATGCGGAAACTTACAGACTGATTAATCTAAACTTGGTGTGTGTAAGATCCTGAAATCCACTGTGCAGGATGAGATTTCTTAATACTTGGAGGTGGATGGTAAAGTAGGACAAAGTTAGCATGTTTTCATCAAGGGGAGGTCATGCCTGGAAAATCTGTTAGAAAACCTTGAGGACGTAATGAGCAGCTTAGAACAAGGAAAGCCAATGGATGTCATCCACCTAGACTTCCAGAAGGTCTTTGCCAATGTGCCGACAGTAAGCTACTGAGTAAGGCAAGTGCCCATTGTTTTAGAGGCAAGGTGCTAGTACGGATAGACGTTTGTCTGTCTGGCAGGAAGCAAAGAGTTCGATAAAAGTGTCCTTCTCAGGTTGACAGTCGGTGACAAGTGGTGTTCCATAAGGCTCAGTGTTGGGACCACAAGTTTTCACTTTATACATTAACGATCCAGATGAACGAACTGAAGACATTCTGGCTACATTTGAAGATGATACAATGATAGGTGTAGGGACAGGCCAGCTCAAGAAGGATACGGACAGGTTAGAATAATGGGCAAAGAAGTGGTAAATGCAATACAAAGTGGGAAATTGTGGGTATATGTACTTTGGTAGGAAGAATACAAACATGGACTACTTTCTAAATGGGGAGAAAATTCAGATGTCTGGAGTGCAAAGGGACTTGGGAGTTCTACTCCAAGATTCTTTCAAAGTAAACTTGCAGGTTGAGTCAGTAGTTAAGAAGGTAAATGCAATGTTGGCATTTATTTGGAAAGGATTTGAATGTAAAAGCAGGGACGTACTTCTGAGGCTCTATAAGGCGCTTGTCAGACCATATTTGGAGTATTGTGCGCTGTTTTGTGCCCCATATCTCTGGAAGGATGTGCTGGTCTTGGAATGGGTTCAGAGGACGTTCATGAGAATAGTCCCAGAATGACAAACTTAACATATGAGAACGTTTGAGGACTCTGGATCTGTACTTGATGGAGTTCAGAGGGATGTGGGGGGATCTAATTGAAACATATAGGATACTGAATGGCCTGGACAGTGTGGACGTTGAGATTACTTCCATTGGTAGGAGACTCTAAGACCCAAGAACACAGCCTTACAGTAAAGGGAAAAAAACACTTTTAGAATGGAGATAAGGAGAAACGTCTTCAGCCAGAGAGTGGAGAATCAATGGAATTCATTTTCGCAGAAGGCAGTGGAGGTTAGGTTATTGAGTATGTTTAAGTCAGATATAGATAGGTTCTTGAGTATCAAAGGGATCAAGGGTTACGGGAGAAAACAGGAGAATGTGGTTGAGAAACTTGTCAGCCAGAATTGAATGGTGGATCAGACTCGATGGGCTGAATGGCCTCGTTTATGTTCCTATGTCCGAAGATCTTATGGTCATAGGCCACAGTCGATTGCTTCCTCTCTATCATTTTGACCCTCTTGACAGCAAAGTGCTAGAGTAAAAAATCCCTGAGTTATCTTTACCAAACATGGAGGATTCCTGGCGAGGACTCATGGGAATCGCTCCACTGCTTGAAGGAAAGGAAATTCTGCCAAATTCAGCTGTTCCAGGAAGAAGTCCTATACCTGCAGTTTGAGTAGAATAATACCTCAGACAGAATAGCCGTTGGGACATATTATCACTTTTCTATTTGATATGAGTTCAACTGCTATGCAACTCTGGAAACCTTTCCTCATTCCTTTTCATCATAAGACATGTGCATTTGTGTGTGCGTCTGTGCGTCTGTGAGTCTGTGTCTCCCATTTTTCGGGAAAATGACCCAGGTTACACTTGAAATCTGCTGTAACCAGTGGAGAAGTGGGGCTAGTAAAGGAAACAGTGACCCTCCAACATTGATCGGAGCAGAAATGAGAAATTCACACACGCTGTTCAAATGGGAATTCTCTTCCCCAGCAATTTCATCCCAAGATGGCAGGTCAACACCACCACTTCCAGCATAATTAGACATGGTCCATAAATGTCGGCCTATCAACAACACCCACATTCCATGAACAAATCTAAAATGATAAACTGCAGCAGCATTAATTGAATGGGAACGTGACTGATAGATAAATGTCTGTTGCCTTCCAGAATTGTGCTGCCTGTGTCCTTTGGCTTATTGCAGTTTCCTAGTATTGTGCCTAGATGCTTTCATTTATTCAAAGTTGTGTTTTGCTACATTTGTCAGACATGTGAATGGAGGAAAATTGTGGACAGACGGAAAAGTGCTGCGCAGACCACAATCAGATCAGCCATGATCTTATTGTCTGGTCGAGCAATGGCAAAGTTTAGATTAGATTACTTACAGTGTGGAAACAGGCCCTTCGGCCCAACAAGTCCACACCGACCCGCCGAAGCGCAACCCACCCATACCCCTACATTTACCCCTTACCTAACACTACGGGCAATTTAGCATGCCCAATTCACCTGACTCGCATATCTTTGGACTGTGGGAGGAAACCGGAGCACCCGGAGGAAACCCACGTAGACACGGGGAGAACGTACAAACTCCACACAGTCAGTCGCCTTAGTCGGGAATTGATCCCGGGTCTCAGGCGCTGTGCCACCGTGCCGCCCACAATGACACACTCCTGCTCCTCAGTTTTCTGTTCCTATGTTCCATTCAGTCCTTAAAACCACTTGTATAGGAGCAGATAGAGACCACTTGCTCCAAATACCTGGTCCGCAGTATTACAGGATATCATTCAGTCCCTCAACACTATGTGGTTTACTGTGGGTTGGAAAATGTGAGGGAAATCCAAGCTGGATATGAATGTGGTCTCCCACCTCTTTAAAGAGTGTCTCCTCGCTGCAAGTGGTGTTTCATTTGTTGGTCATGTTGTAGACCCAGATGCACTGTGAATATCGAGCTCATATCTCACCCAAAGATGGCTCACAATTAACTTTTCTCTCACTGTCCTCAACATTCAATAACAACACTTTCAAGAAAATTACAACCATTCACTTCCAAAACACAGAATATGAGAACATAAGAAACAGGAATAAGTAATTTGGATGCTCACGCCATTGTATGCTATCATGGCTGATCAACTGTTGGCATTAACTATTCTTTAATGCACAATTCTTCATGCCCCTCGGCTCTCTGCAGGTCAAAAATCCATCTACCTCCTCTTTAAATACTTGGAGTGATCACGCTCCCCTAACTTTCTTGACCTGAGAATTCCTGACATTCGCTATCCTCTATGAGAAGAAAACACTCCCCACACAGACACCACCACGTATTAACATTAACAAAAGTGTTTAATTGACCTGCTCAGGTAAGAGGGATTGACCCTGATATCAAGACAGGATTTGACTGAAGATTTTATCCTGAGAGGCACTTAAATACACAGAATCATGCATCACGAGTAAAAATGAAAATACAAGCCATGGAATTTATCACATGCTTAGTGTCTGTGTAGAAGTGATTGTCCATCATCAGCAAGTTTTAATGCAATGATCTCTGATTCTCTGACAGTGCTATAGATTATCCTTAACTCACTCCTCTTTTACCATCAGCCCAGGGTTAGTTTCGTGAAATTCCTTTACACAGCCTGTATTGCAATGAGATAATTCCTTTTAAAGGAGAAAAAAAATCTGTCCATAATACCCCAAATACTGCCTCAGCCACACTCTCAGTGATGATCACAATAGTTCCTTTTCCTCACTTACTGGTCTCCGTATCTTTATTATGACATAAAAGCCCATTCATTCTCTATGCACTGCCACTGATGTGGAATTCCTTACATCTGCATGTCAGCATCAGTAAAGCCAGCAAAAGAGGTGCCCGTGGAGATGAACATCACTAATGGGGAGAGACTCAGTCAGAAAGACTGCACTTGAAATAGGGAATGGTCACCTACCTGAATGGAAATGAAGGGTAGGAATAAGGAAAACAGGCAGAGGAAGGGATCTAACTTTACTTTTTTTCTTCTCTCACGGGATGTATGCAGCTCTGATCAGGCCAGCGTGTTATACAGATCTTGAACTGAGTGGCTGGTTCAGCTGTTCCACAGGACAATAAAGAGTAAAACACATTGCTGTGGGTTTGTCCAGACCTGACTGGGGAAGGATAACCCATTGACCTCTCTGAAGGACATTAAGTAAGCAGATGGGCCTTTTCTCACTAATGATGAAACCTTCCATTCAATTACATCAATTTCATTCATGAGATATCAACAGATTATTATTCTGTGTCTCTAGATTATGTGTCAGTGACTTAAGCAGCATGCAGTGTCTGCCCGCCTGACAGTGAACAAATTCAACATACTCAACAGCAATTATTCTGTAACTGACATGTGTTTAGAAGGGACTTGATAAATTGTATCCAGATTTAACAAAGGCACAATTGATAGTTTATTTAGAAGATGCACTGAGGTTGAGAAGGAGACGGGGATATCATGATGGTGGGATTGGACAAGATTCGTGAGTGGGGAGGATATAGAAATGTAAATCTTGGTAGGCCTAGAAGGATTTTAGAGTTTGAGAACAGTCTGGTTCTCCTCACATATTGGTGAGTAATTTGTCGTGAATAATTTGCTCGATATAATTTGTGAGTAATTGAATATTTCATTTTGGAGTTGAAAATGTTGACATCTACCTTTCTAAATAATAAATAATATGAGCAGCAATTCAGTCCAACCCGCCTTAATGACCAGATAGAATGACTTAGCAGGAAAACCAACTATAGCAAGGATGGGATAGTAACCAGCTTTAATAACCATCAATACATCATAGAGCCAAAATGCTAATGAGATCCAAGGTTGACCAAGCCAATAAAGACCCCCGGATAAACTCCTGTCCATTGTTGGAACATTCCAGTCTAATGTTCGCAGATTCTGATCCGTTGTTGGGATATTCCAGCCTAATGTTCTCAGATTCCAATCCATTGTTAGAACATTCAAGTTTAATGTTCTCAGATTCTGATTCATTGTTGGAACATGCATGTTTAATGTTCTCAGATTCTGATCTCTCTTCCACCTCTCTCTGCGTCTGCTGTTGCCCATTAATGCTGTCGCTGATGTTCCCGCTGATACTATAGAATAACACATTGAACCGAGTCCCTAATTAATAGAAGAGGAAAGCCCTCCAGTGACGCTATTAGGATGCACGGAGACTGACATCAATCCGAGTCGCTGAACTAATTACTCCCCTTAACCCATTTCAATTCAATACGTTTTATTAAATTTCAAAATTATATTAAAATTTACACATTCTGGATAGTATACGTGGGGGTGACTGAGGGAACAAATGTTGGGTCTGGTAGAAAAATCATGTGTAAGCATTCAATCTGCCTTGGATATGGGAGCAATGCCAGAGGTTTATCAGAACATAAGCATGCTTCTCTGTTTACAAATTGAAACATACATTCTGTATCCACTGATCAGGCACCGCAATATCAGGAAGGCATTGAGAGAACTTTTATCGTCCATGATCTGAGAAGAAAATATCCCTAAGATTACGTGCAGTTATAACAGACAACGACATGGTTATTTTAACAGAGAATTGTACCTAAGAGATAATGGGGGCTGCAGATATTGGATAATACAGTGTAGGTAAAGCATGGCCATGGAAAAGGCACAGTAAGCCAGGCACCATCCGAGGAGCAAGAGAGTCGATGTATCAGGCAGGACCTTTCTTCAGGACTGGGGAGGGAGAAGGGGTAAGTGAAACTGGGTGATGGGGTGAGGCTGGGTAAAAGATACGTGATAGGTGAGCGAAGGTAGGAGGTGATAGTCATAGTTCGTTGGGGAGTGAGGAGCAGATGGTGGGAAGGAAGGTGAACATTAGGCCTCCTCGAGAGGGCAGATGTGAGTCCGGGGGTTGGATCTGGGCTCTGGGTTGGCCAATGGAGATTTGTAAATGTTCTTGCCATGTGTTTGTTGGCTTCCGAGGCAGGAAATGAGGTGTTACTGGTAACATTCTGTTAAATCCATTCTGAACACTCGACAGCTTAATAATCTCCTTCCGAGAACAGAACTGCACACAGTACTTCAGAAGAGGCTTTATCAATGGCCTGCACAATCTCAGCATGACTTCCCAACTTCTAACCTCAAAGGTCTGAGCAATGAAGTAACCTTAAACACCCTGCACCACAAACTTAAAGAATTATACCTGAGCCCCTGGGTCCCTCTTTTCTACATAACTACCAAAGCCCAGCATTAAATGAGTAAGCCCTCCCCTTGTTTGTTTTACCAAAATGCAGTACCTCACATGTATCCATGTTAAACCCCATCTGCCACACCTCAGCCCAGTGAATGAGATTACTGCCCCTCATACTTCCCCTTCTGATAAAATTGACAATCCCCTCTCCAGGAGGCCTACAGACACCAGCTTTGAATTTCCCAAAGACCCAGAGCTTGGTTTGCCTTGCGCATGCAGAGGGTAAGCAAAATCTGGAAAGGAAACAGCTGCCTTGTATCAATGAATGATTTTCGGAAGAGGGAAGCCACATGTTAGAGATTTGAAATAGTGACCGGTGTTTTGGGACCAGAATTGTGCTCCTTCCTCATCTCTGGTGTTCAGTATTGGTATCTACTCGAGATCCTTCATAGTGCACAGTGTGTTGCAGGAATTCTTCCACTATAAAAGCAGACTACTGAAATTGCCATTTCAACCAGAAAGGATAGCCAAATAATTAAAGATCGTCATAGTGTATCTCAATGGCACAACAAATGTACTCAACTTCCTAAAGTTAAGGCGAATAACTTGTACTTTTTTCAATGAGAAATGTCCCCTGTATACTTTAGTAATGTTAACCAGAATTTAATACATCCATACTTAAAATATGACCCAAAATCTGAGCATGGTTTAGGCCTTGTTGAATGGATGGTGTCCACGTATCTGAGGCAGAAGTCTGGATTCGATTGCAGTCCATGACTGTCTGGTAGTGCCCCTATCTCTGAAGACGGTGGTGCATATTCGTGTTCTGTGGAGTAGTGTCACAGCATGTTACGACAGGCTGATGAACAAACACACAGGAGCATCATGTTGCAGCTTCAGCGGCTAATCCTGAATGATGGTAGTGTCCCTATCACTGGGCTCAAAACTCCAGTTTCAAAGCCCACAGCGCTGTTTTTCTAATATGTCTGAACCGGATGATCAAACTCTGTTTGGAATCGTGCCTTGATGAAGAAGGACGAGGTGCGACTACTGAATTTGAGAATTGAGTCGCAGGATGACTGAAAGCACAGCCATTCGTGTTGATTGGAGTCACATTTGAACTTTCTAGAAGATTACAAATGATGAAGGGCATGGAATGGGTGAGTGGTCAAGGGGTACCTGAGGTAGCATCACGAAATACAGAATAGAGATCATTACTCATTTCGTATTTGGAAAGCTGTAACTAGTGGAATTCTTCAGGGATCTGTGTGATGTCATCAACAAATTACAATCTATTCTAATGAACCAGATGAAAGGGATGGAGCTCTGTGTGTTCATGCACCAGGATAGTCATTCAATAAGATGTCAAATGGAGGCAGAACGTCTGCAATGGCACACAGACAGGGGGAGGGCAGAGCGTCTGCAATGGGATAGAGACGGGGGAGGGCAGATAATCTGCAATGGGATAGAGATGTGGGAGGGCAGAGCGTCTGCAATGGGATAGAGACAGGGGAAGGGCAGAGCATCTGCAATGGGATATAGAAAGGGGAGGGGAGGACGTCTGAAGTGGAATACAGACAGGGCGAGGGCATAGAGTCTGCAATGGATTGCAGACAGGGGAGGGTAGGACGGCTGCAATGGGATACAGATGGGGTGAGGAGAGCGTTTGATTTGGGATACAGAGGGGGAGGGCAGAGCGTCTGCGACGGGATTCTGACAGAGGGAGGGCAGAGAGTCTGCAATGGGATACAGCCCGGGGAGGGTAGAACGTCTGCAATGGGACACAGACTGGCGGAGGTCAGAGCATTCGGCAATGGCATACAGACAGAGGACAGTTGTGAGCATGGGAATTTTCTGTTTTGAGGAAAAGACAAAACAGCAGAAAATGATTTAAATGCAAGGACAATGCAGACCTCAGTGGTACCAAGGGATTTGTGTGTTCTGGCACATGACTCACATCAAATTACTCTGAAGAAGCAGCAAATGATTTGGAATATAAATGGAATGATTCTGTTTCGTGTAATGGGTGTTGGGTTTGATCTTAGCGATGTTTTTCTGCATCAGTACAGGTCATTGCTGAGATTACATCTGAAGTATTATGTGTAGTTATAATTGCCTAATCTGAAAAAAAAAACAAAATTGCTTTCGAAACGTTTCCAAGTTTTTTTTTTCTCTTTACTCATTCTTGGGATGAAGGCATTACCTTATGAAGAATTAACAGTTCAGCCTGAGAATGAGGGTTGTTTGTATTGACCATATAAGATCTTGAGAAGAGTACAGTTGGTGAATACTGGATGGATATTTCTTCTTGTGTGGGAGAATAAAACTGGGGAAATAATTTCAGAATAATTCAGTTTGAAAGGAAAGGTCATTGGACTGAAAAATTGAACTCTGATTTCTCTTCATACATGCTGCAAGATAGGCTGAGCTTTTCCAGTAATTTCTGAATTTGTTTAAGAATAAAACATATTCATCTTAACACAGATATTGTGAAGACATGAAACGCTTATTTTTACACTATGCGGGCACATATTAACAGATCTTCAAAACAAGTAGGGCCATTGATTGTTAATGAATTTATTCTGTGTACGACAACAGCAATAATGCACTGACCTGGAGTCTAGAATGTGATGGTGACTTATAGTTCGGACAATGTTCAAGGAGAGCTCACATGGTATAGTTTGGTGTCTGATAACATTGTTGATTTAACTTCGAGGTGGAAGAAATGTAGCCCATCTGTGAAGGAACAGTCTATTGCTCCCTTTCTGTTCCCTGTCGCTCATCACAGCAACGTTTGGGAGTGAAAAAAGTCCCCTTTCCAACTCATGAGGAATTCCTGATGATGATTCATTGGAATCTCCCAACCACCTGAAGCAAAGCAATTCAGCCAAATCGATCTGTTTCATGATGAAATCCCATTGTCAGAATGTTGTGCGAGCAGAATAAATTCAGAAGTAATTATTAAGATTTGATAGTGAGGGTGACAGAAGAGAGATGCTGTGGCTGCAAATTGGAATCCGGGATGGTGTTTAGCCTCCCACGTGCCAGGGTCCAGGATGTCGCAGAGCGGCTGTAGAACGTTCTCACCGGGGTTGGGGAGCATCCAGAAGTCATTGTGCACATTAGTACAAATGACACAGGTAGAAATAGTGATGAGGTCCAGAGTGATTATAGAGAGCTAAGAAAAAGGGTAAAAGACAGGACCACGACAGCGGTAATATCCGGTTTACTTCCAGTGCTCCGTGCCAGTGAGGGTAAGAACAGGAGGATATGGCAGATGAATGGGTGGTTAAAGAATTGGTGCAGGTGGAGAGATTTAGATTTTTGGATCACTAGGATCTTTTGTGGGGCAGAAGTGATCTGTTCGGGAAGGACGGGTTGTACCTGAACTGGAAGGGGACCAATATCCTGGCAGGCAGGTTGGCTCGTGCTGCAAGGAGGGTTTCAATGAGTTTGGCTGGGGTTGGGGAGGGGTGGGATCCTCAACAGCAGGTAGGCAACTGTGAGGCTGGAAAGAGATACAGTAATCAGAAACAGAAAATTGAAGAGACAGGTTAGGCTGAACACGACGGAGAGCAAGGAATGTCTGTTGAATTAAATTGCAACTGTTTCAATGCACGATGGCTGACATGTAAGACCGATGAACTCAGGACGTGAATAGGTATGTGGGACTTGGATATTATAGCCATTACAGAAACATGGCTAAGGGAGGGACAGGACTGGCAGCTTAATGTACCAGGGTACAGGTGCTTTATGCGGGATAGAGACGGTTGAAGGAGGGACGGGGAGTTTCATTTTTCATTAAGGCGAGTATCAGCGCAGTGATCAGAGATAAAATAATTGATGGATCATCCTGTGAGGATTTGTGGGTAGAGCTAAGAAATAAGAAGGGAATGGTGACAGTATTTGGGTTGTTCTAGAGGCTCCCAAATCGTAAACGGGGAGTTTGAGGAATAAAAATATGTAAAGAGATTGGGGAGCCTTGCAGGGTCAATAGGATTGCCATAGTAGGAGATTTTAATTTAACTATCATAGATTTTGAATGACATAGAATTAAGGAATAGATGGGCTGTATCTATTAAGTGTGCTCAGAAAAGTTTCCTCAAGCAGTATGTATAGGGTGCAACTCGGGAAGGGACGAAACTTGACCTCTGTAAGAACTAAGGCAGGACAGGTGACAGTGGGGGAACACTCTGGGACCAATGACCATTGTTGTATTCATTTTTAAATAGTTATGGAGAAGGAGAAAACTGGTCCACATGTTCAAGTTCTAAATTGTATAAATCTCCTGATCCTAAGCAGATGTATCCAAGAACACTGCAAGAGGCTACAGAAGAAATTGCAGGGACCTGTTAATATTTTTGCATCATCGTTAGCTACAGGTTAGGGTCCAGAATATTGGAGGGTAGCAAATGTTGTGTCATAATTCAGGAAGGGAAGAAAAGAAAACTCTGGGAACTATAGGCCAGGAACTCTAACATCTGTGGTCCGTAGGTTACTTAAGAAGAGTTTGAGGGCTAAGATACACATGGATTTGGAAAGACAGCGTTTGATTAGAAATTGCATTTATCAGATTCTCTACAGTATGGAAACAGGCCATTTGGCCCAACAAGGCCACACCGACCCTCCAAAAAGTAACTCATCCAGTCCCATTCCACTACACTATATTTACCCCTGACGAATGCACATAACACTGTGGGTAACTTAGCATGGCCAATTCACTTCACCTGTACATCTTTAGATTGTGGGCGGAAAATTGAGCACCCGGAGGAAACCCACACAAACACAGGGAGAATGTGCAAACTCCACACAGAGAGTCACCAGAAGCTGGAATCAAGCCCACATCCATGGGACAACGAGGCAGCAGTGAGCCACCATGCCACACTTGCTTGTTGTCAACACAGTTCAAAGACACAGGTACAAAATCTATTCTGCCCCTCACCCATGATGCAAGATCCAATAAACATACCATGGATAGTTTATTCTCCACTTAAAATGTCATATTATTATTATTTATTATTGATTGTTATTATTCATTTTAATAATAATTATTAATTGTTGTTTTTAGACTGAACAGATTGCATGGCTTGGTGAGTGGGAGATCACGCCTCACAAATTTGTTTGAGTTCATTGATGAAGTGACCAGTAACGTTGATGTGGGCAGGGCGGTAGACATAGCCTGTATGGTTTTCAGTAAGGCTTTGACATGGTTACCACTGATAGGCTGTTCTGGAAGGTTACAATCGCAAAGAATACAGCGGGAGCTGGCAAATTGGATACACAATTGGCTTGATGGTCTTAAGCAGAGCGTAATAGTGGAAAGATGCTCTTGGACTCAGTGAGCCTAACGTCAGTGTAGAGGAGTTTGTTGGAGGGAATTCTGAGGAATAGGACTTCCTGAGACACATGACGTTGCTCTGGGGTCAGTGCTGGATCCATTTCTGTTTATTATCTATGTCAATCATATGGACAAGGCCTGATTAGGAAATTTGAGGATGACACTAAAATCGGTGGTATCGTGAACAGTGAGGAAGTATATCAGAAATTGCAGCACGACCTTGGTCAACTGGAGAAGTGGGTCGGGGAATATTTTTGCAAAGTAAGATCAAGGTAGAAGTTTCATGGTAAATGGTAGGGCCTTAAGGAGTGCAGCTGAGCAGAGGGACCATGAAGTTCAGGTACACCATTCTCTGAAATTGGAGTCACAGGTGGACGTGGCAGTGAAGAAGGCTTTTGGCACACTGGCATTCATTGGTCAGGACATGGAGCAGAAAATTGGGATTAAATGTTGCAGTTATACAGGATGTTGGTGCGGCTGCAGTTATAGTGTTGTGTTCAGTGTTGGTCACATTGCGGTAAGAAGGATATTTTTAAATTGGAATGCGTGCAGATGGAATTTACAAAGATGTTGCCAGGACTCAACATTGTGACTTATAGGGAGAGGTAGGACAAGGGAGAACTTTCTTCTTTAGAGTGTAGGAGACTGAGAGGGATCCAATAGAAGTGCACAAGGTTATGACAGGCATGGCTATGGTGAATGGACTCAGCCTATTTTACCAGAGTTATGGAATTGAGGCCGAGAGGACATCACTTTAAGGTGAGAGGGGAAACTGATGGAAACTGTTTTACACAATGAGTGGTACGCAGAGGGAATGTGCTGTCAGCGGAAGTGGTTGAAGCATTCATCTTAACAATATTTAAATATCGTTTGGACAAGTACATGGGCAGGAAAGGAAGAGAAGTCTATTGGCCAAGTGCTGGGAAATGGGGTTACTGTGGATGGACATTTGGGTCACCATGGACGCGTTTGGGTCATAGGGCCTCTGTCCATGCTGTAGGACTTGATTACTGTATAAATAGAACAGCATTTGTATCAAACTCTCGTTTTTCCTTTGATCATGAGTTCGAATAATATTTGGAAAATGTTCTTTCAAGTTAACTTTGCAGATATTTTGCTTTTCGGTTTGTTATCAAGTGTGTGTGTGTGTGTGTGTGTGTGTGTGTGTGTGTGTGTGTGTGTGTGTGTGTGTGTGTGTGTGTGTGTGTGTCCACAATAGTTCTCAAAGTGAAATATCAATGTACATATTTGCAAATCCTCTCGTCATTCTTGTTTCCATCATAGTTTGAGAAATTTTGCTTTTGCCATAAACGTCTTGTTTTAGCAGATTAAAGAAATCCATCTGACTTGTTCCTAACACTGACCCTGACACACTCTGAGAACTATATCCTTGGCCACATCACCATACTAGTTATATTTTTTTTGTGGAGGAGTGGCGCGAGAAAAGGGAACCACGTTCCAAAAATATAAGAAATTATAGACGCAGTGAGCCTAACGTCAGTGTAGAGGAGTTTGGTGGAGGGGATTCTGAGGAATAGGACTTCCATCCATTTACAAAGACAAGGACTGATTATGGATAGTCAACATGGCTTTGTATGATGGAAATCATGTCTCATTGATGTGTTTGAGTATTTTGACGAAGAAGACTGAAGAAGGCACCGTTGTATATACTGTTTACATAGACTTCAGCAAGGTGTTTAATAAGGTTCCCCTTCGGAGACAGGTTACTAAGGTTAGATCACAAGGAATCCAGGGAAAGCTAACCAGTTGTAGACAAAATTGTCCTGAAGGCAACTGATTATTTTCCAGACTGGAGGCCTGTCGCCAGCGGTATGCTGAAAAAATCAGTACTGAAAACACCGCTTTTCATCATGGATATAAATAACTTGGATGGGAATACCGGAGGCATGGTTAGTAAGTTTGCAGATAACATCAAAATCATGGTGCAGTAGAAGATACAGTGAAGTAGATTATCTCAGAGTACAACGGCACCGTTGACCATCGAAGAGCCAATGACTGGTAGAGAAAGTTTAATTTAGATATTTGTAAGGTTTTGCATTTCGGTAAGTTAAAGGAGGGTCATACCCTGGAGAATGTTGCTGAACAAAGTGATCAACTGATGCCGGTTCATAGTTCCTTGAAAGTGTAGTTGCAGGTAGACAGGGTGGTGAACAATGCAGTTGGCATTCTTGTCTGAATCGGTCAGAATATTGAGTATAGATGTTGGGGTAGCATGTTGCGCTTGCACAGGGACGCTTGTGAGGCCACATTAAGAATCCTGTGTACAATTTGGTTGGTTCTGCTAAAGTATTGATGTTGTTAAGCTTGGAAGGGTGCAGAAAAGATTGATAATGGCTTTCTGGAACCTGAAGGATTCATCTACAGGGAGAGGGTTAACAGGTTGAAGTTGTTTTCCCCTGGACTGTCGGATGCTGAGGGGTGACATGAAAGTGGTTTATAAAATCATAAGGGGTATGGATAGCCTGAATGGCCAAGGTCTTTTCCCCAGGGTCGGGGAATCCACAAGTAGAGTCATAAGTTGAAGGTGACGGGTAAAGATTTAAAAGGGACCTTAGGGGTAAGATTTTTCATGCAGAGGGTAGTGCATGTACAGAAAGTGCTGTCAGACAAAGTAATGGAAGTTTTATGTTTAAATATATCTGTACAGGAACATGAATAGGAATGGTTCAGAACGAGATGAGCTAAATGCTGGTAAGTGGGACTAGGTCAGGTTGTGATATCTGGTCAGCACGGACGAGCTGGAATAAAGGATCTGTTCCCACGCTGTATGACTCTCGAATTGAATAAGAAGGACGAGGAAACACTCTGAAATGGGTCTTTCAAGTGAAAATTCTCTTCCCCAGAAGTTTGAGGAGCCTCTCTGATTACAATAATTCAAAGCTGAGTTAGTTCAATATTTGACAGAAGTGAGTCACGGATAATGGAATACAGACATTAAAGTGGGGCTGACAACACAACCTGATCATCCACAATCTTAGTGCCTGGTGGAAAAAGCTCGAAGTATCACATGACCCACTCCTGCTCCTCAGTCCCATGTTTCTGTATTCCATTCAGCCACTAAAACTTGCTAGACAGGAGCAGTTGGAGACCACTTTCTGCTGTAAACTGGTGCCAGAAACAGAGGCTACCATTCAGTCCCTTAATGCTGTCACATACAGTTTGGGGAGATTTGGGAAATGTAATTGGAAGTCTCAGAATGATTATGGAAGAAAACCCTCATCTCTCCTTACAGAGCTGCCCCTCTCTGCAACTTGTGTGTCATTTATTGGTCATGTTGTAAACCCAGGTTCATTGTGAATACAGCCCCCATACCTCAACCAGAGATAGCTCACAAAATTCTCTGGTATCCCAGGCCACAGCATTCAAACAGACCTTCCAGAAAAATAACACCCGCTAACTTTCCAATAACAGAATGTGAGAACATCAGAAACAAGAGCATGTTGTTCACCCCCACCCCCCCAAGCCTGCCTTGCCCTTCACTAAGATCGTGACTGATCTGTTCTTAGTCTCAAATCCTCTTTAAAGTCCAAATCTTCATATCTCTCAACTCTCTGACAGGTCAAAATACATCCAACGAACACAAAACATTGAACAGTACAGCATAGTAGAGAACCTCGACCCTTGATGTTATACCACCCATTTATCCAACGTTAAGATCATACTCACCTACATTCTTCCGTGCACTTTCTTCCATGTGACTATCCAAGAATCTCCCAAGTTTCCCACACGTAATTGACTCTACACCCACCACTCTCTGTGTGAAAAAAACCTATCACTGACATCTCCCCGAAACCTTCCTTTAATTACCTTAATATTATGGCCGATGGTGATAGACATTTCTGCCCTGGTGAAAAGTCTCTGGCTATTCACTCTCGCTTTGCCTCTCATCACCTTTTACACCTCTATCAAGTCACCTCTCATTCTTCTTAATGTAAATGAGAAAACCCCTAGCTCCCTCAAACTTTCTTCATAAGACCTGCCCTCCAGTCCAGGCAGCATTCTGGTAAATTTACTCTGCACCCTTTCTAAAGCTTCCTCATCATTCCAATAATGGGGTGACCAGAAGTGAACAAAATATACCAGGTGAGGTCTAACCAGGTCTCTACAGAGCTGCAGCATAACCACACAGCTCTTAAACTCAATCTCCCTTCTAATGAAAGCTAACACACCATTCGCCTCCTTAACAACCCTATCAATTTAGGTAGCACCTTTGAGGTATCTATGGACATGGACGCCAAAATCCCTCTATTCTTCCATACTGCCAGGAACCCTGCCTATAACCCTATATTCTACAAACTTGAGATTTCAAAGGGAATTACTTCACGCTTTTCCAGCTTGAATTCCATCGGCCACTTCTTAGCCCAACTCAGCATTATCTTAATTTCCTGTTACAAAAGCCCTGCAAACACACATGTACCACTTTACAAACCTTTGTGTCATTGGAAAACTTACTAACCCACCCTCCCATTTCCTCATCCAAGTCAGTTATAAAAATCACAAAGAGAAGAGCTCCCAGAACTGATCCATGCGGGGCTCCACTGCTCGATTACAGAGATCTAAATCCCCTAACTCTCTGTGCAAGAGAATTCCTGACATTCACTATCCTCTGTATGAAGAAAACATTCTCTGCTTCTACACCATGACATATTGATATGAACAAAAGAGGAAACACGAGGGATTAGACAGAGCGACTGGCCCTGAACTCAAGGCAGTATTAGACTGTGGTTGACATCAAGGAGTCTGAGGAAAATCGCACTTAATAAGAATTGATTACGGTCTCTATACTGTTTGGAATCATTCACATCACAAGGGAAGATGTTTATCATCAGTGGACATCAATTATCTCAGCCGTGGGGCATCACTGCAAGAGATTCTCAGGGTAGCTCCCTCAGCCCAGGCATCCCCAATTTGTCATCATAGAATCCTTACAGCGTGGAAGAAGGCCATTCAGCCCATTGAATTCAAACTGAGCAGAAATGGGGATATTCACTGACGTTTACGTAGTTTTCAGAACAAGATGACCCTCCTCAGCTATTGAAGCTGTGCCCATGTGCAACAAGACCTGGACATCATTCAATTTCGTGCTTTTAAAGTCTCGATAACATTCATGTAACAGCATTGCTGGACATTGTACATTTCCACAGTTAAAGGTACAGCTCATTCGGCACCTCAATCTGGGTTCACAAGAATGTGTAGAAGTCATTCAACCCATCAAACTATTGGACAAGATGTGTGATATCTCATTCAGTCCCTCCTGCCAAGTACACAGTAAGAGAAGGAATCTTCTCACTCCCTCACTTACATAGGATCAGAAAGAGAGTGTTTTACACCTGGATTAACTTACTGAGGAGCAGAAAGCGATAATTCAGCTTCTCAAGTGACTAACCCAGGAACAGGAAGGTGTCAGAGATGCTCCAACTTCACAAACAAATGGAGCAGGGACTAAACAGATAGACTGCACCACCTTGTTCCTCGTGCCTTAATTACTCGTAGTACATATGTGTAACATGGTTTTCTGGCAGTAGGAATGAAGCCAACTTTTTATACTCATTTACCAAGGTGTCTTGCATCTCCAAGATAGTTGACCCATGGTCTCCATGGAGGTCAGAAGGTGGTGCAGAATTGTTAACTCTTTCATATTGATGGTATTGTGACTGCTGACAGGATTGTGTCCAAAGTGACATTCAATTCAGTGTAACACAGTAACTGTGCATTAAAATGTCAGGGTTCATTCAGAGCCTGTACCTCTCTGTCAATGGACATGAGGGTTCTGCACAGGCATGTAAACTATCGGGAGTCAATCATCCAGTTAAAAATACGGCATTTTCACCTTATTCAGCTGTTTGGGATGTAATGAGTCTTCGTCCATAGCCATTAAAGTTCAACTTTTTATTCTCTCACAAGGCTACAGATTAAACACAGAGTTATGCCCTCTCTCCACATGGTGCCATCGTGCCAGGGTTTAGTCCGTTGAAACTCCTTTGCATTGCCTTGGTGCCAAAGAGATCATTATTGATAAAGCTGACCAAATGTGTACACAATGAAATAAAATACTCTCTCAACAAAATACACCATTAGGAAAGATATACTAACTCTGGTACTTCAATCATTTTGTATGAAAAGCCACATATCATTTACTTCCTGTCCCATATGAATTCTGTTGTTGATTTATAACCAAGGACATTCAGGTCCTTTTCAACAACAGAACTTCCCAACCTCTCACCATTTAATAAATATAAATGAGAATCATAATATTTGTTGTACCCATCTGAATCATTTTATACGAAGCGAACAGTTATTTCCCAAGCACTGATCCTTCTGATACAACACAAGACTTCCACCCAGAGAAAAACACTACTCTCTTCATTTTGCCCATTATCCAATTTTGATCCATTTGGTGTATTCCACCCCGACCTACCCATGGACTCTAACATTCCCCACTCACCAGCATTCAACCATGCCAAACTTTTTGTGAAAATTCAAATACTCTACTCCCATTGATTCTCAGTTGTCGATGTCACAACGGACAATCTCCACCAACTCCAGCAGGTTTATCAAAGATAATTTCCCTTTCCTGAATCTAGGCAGATTGTACCATATCATATCATTATTCGCGAAGCGTCTCGTTGTCACGTTCCTTATAAAGTGTTACAATGTGTTGCTCACAGCTGATGTAAAGCTATTTATTTCCCTGGTTGTCTTCTCCATCCTGTTATAAATATTTAGTTGGAAATCACACAACACCAAATTATAGTCCAACAGCTCTAATTGGAAGCACACCAGCTTTCAGAGCGTCGCTCCTTCATCAAGTGGAAGTTGAGAGCTCAATCCTAACACACAGGATTTTTAGCAAAAATGTACATAATGATGCAACTGAAATGATACATTGAAAAATTGACTGTCTGTTAAGCCTTTCATCTGTTAGAATACCGTGATAGTTTCACTTCTTTCATGCATGAATCACAAAACATTTTTTAAAATGTTGCATTCTCAGTTAGCTGTTAACTATGGTGATAGCTAGACAATATGTTCATGGTGTTGCCCCCCTGTGTTCTCTTTCTATGCCATGACGTTTAGGGGGTCACCATATGTTTGGGTCTCTCTGAATAGACGTAGCAGCTGATAACACAAACCCGTAAAAAATGTTTATAGAACCTCTTTACTCTGTAATGACAGGAGCAAGTCAAATCCTCACACACATGGTGCACCCATTTAGTGCTGAAAATGTTTCTCTTCTTAGCGGAAAAAGCTGTTACATCTCTCCACAGTCCCACATTCACAGTTCCTCTCTCCAGAGAAGCAGACGACAATGTAACATTACCTTTCTCTGTATCTCAGCAACTATAATGGCAGCACTTGTATTGCAGATGGCGTAGATCACCGCACTTTGAGAAGAAGGGCAGAGGGAATATAACTCAGTTTAAACAGGGACACATCAAAATTAACATGATATTCAGGAAGATGGGAAAAGGGGAAGTCTGAGAATAAGCTCCTATTTTATTTTCCTTCTGGTTCATCATCAGCAGTCCCTTTGTTCGCTTTTCATTTCTCCGTCTGTCTGTCTGTCTCTCTCTCTCTCTCTTTATCTGTTTTTCTCCTGACAGACACTGCCATACTTGCTGAGATTCTCCAACGTTTACAGACACTGGAGAATTTTATTCCAGGTCTCCTTCATTTACAGTTCCTTGGTTTATTTCACCTTTAATGGTGTTTTTTCACAGAATGTCAGCATCACTGGCAAAGGCAGCATTTGTCATCCATCACTAATTGTCGTTGACTGCGAGCCCATTTGTTAAGTCCGCATGGAGCTGATTTTTTTTTTTTGCCACACGCAGTTTCTTTACCAAAGGCTATCAGTGAAATAATAAAAGAAATCCTGATTGTTTATGGTTGCTGTTTGTAAAATGAGGTTTCATCCAATTGTTGCCATTCAAATTTAAGTTCTAACATCAGCTGTGGTAGGATTTGAAACAGTGCATTTCAAGTCATAACTTGTGCCTGTGAATTGCATCTGAATGACACGGTCAGTGACATTATTACTCTGATATGAGGTCCCTATTATGAAATAACTGGAGAGACAAGAAAAGTTTGTGATCAAAATATTTGTAACTGGAAGAGTCGTCAGAAAAGAACTGTCGCAGCAAAATATGAAGTTATGAAGAAGGCAGATGATGGCTAATTCAGCAACAGCACTGAGGCAGAGTTGGAGACTGGGGATATTATAAAAGGACGTGTAGGCAGGTTTGATGACAGAGAGAATACAGTGTTATAAAACAGTTCAGAGAAAAAGGTAGACTCAACGGTCTGAACAGTCATGTTCCTTCTTAGATGTTTATGAGCGAGGAGTCTGATATTGATGTACATGAAGTGGAGTTTGTGACTGAAACTGAAGATAACAGTTTATGCATTTTTAATATATAAATAATCGAAATAGCAATAACCTTCACCATCGTTTATAGAATGGACAGAAATTGGCTTACCAGGAACACCAATAATAGCGAGGATGGGATAATACCCAGCTTGAATAATTCTCAGTACGGCTTCTATCCGTAACTCTATCCATGCCCAATCCAGAGAAAGCCAGTTAAGACCCGCAGATAAACTCCTGTCCATTGTTGGAATATTCCAGTATAAAACATTCAGATTCTGATCCATTGTTGGAACATTCCAGTTGAATACTCTCAGATTCTGATCCATTGTTGCAACATCCCAGTGTAATGTTCTCAGATTCTGATCCATTGTTGGAACATTCCAGTCTATTGTTCTAAAATTGTCTTGCTGTACATTTTTCTGTAGCTGCTGATTCCAATCACCTTGAGAATGGCACTGCCGCTGATACTCTGTGATAACATGTTGAAGAAATCCCCTTATTAATACAATAGGAAAGCCTCCAGGGACACAGTTAGGATCCATGAAGACTGACATTAATCACAGTCACAGAACAAACAGCTCAATTTAACCCCTTTCACAACAGCCATGACAAATGGCAAGTATATTGCGTGGCTACAGGGATGGTGCAGGAGGGAGGGATTCCCGTTGCTGGACAACTGGGGTTCTTTCTGGGGAAGGTGGGACCTCTATAAACAGGATGGTCTACACCTCAACCTGAGGGGCACCAGTATCCTTGGGGGGAGGTTTGCTAGTGCTCTTTGGGAGGGTTTGAACTAACTCTGCAGGGACATAGGAACCTGGACTGTAGCTTTAGGGTACAGGACCTTGAGTGTATGGAGGTTAGGAACATGACATCGATCTCGAAGGAGAGTGCCTGTAAACAGGAAGGCGGCTTGAAGTGTGTATACTTCAATGCCAGAAGTATAAGAAATAAGGTAGGTGAACTTGCAACGTGGGTTGGTACCTGGGACTTCGATGTTGTGGCCATTACAGAGACGTGGGTAGAACAGGGACAGGAATGGCTGTTACAGGTTCCAGGGTTTAAATGTTTTAGTAGGGTCAGAGGTGGGGGTAAAAGAGGGGGGTGGGTGGCATTGCTTGTCAACGATAATATTACAGCGGCGGAAAGGACGATGGAGGAAGACTTGCCATCTGAGGTAGTTTGGGCTGAGGTTAGAATATAAAAGCTGACGTCACCCTGTTAGGAGGTTTCTCCAGGCCTCCTAATAGTCCGAGAGAAGTAGAGGAAAGTATTGCGAGGATGATTCAGGAGAAGAGTGAAAGCAGCAGGGAATTGTTATGGAGGACTTTAACTTCCCAGATATTGACTGGGAAAGCTTTAGCTTGAGTTCGTTAGATGGGTCGGTGTTTGTCCAATGTGTGCAGGAGGGTTTCCTGACACAATATGTAGACAGGCCAACAAGAGGTGAGACTATACTGGATTTGGTTCTAGGTAATGAACCAGGCCAGGTGTTAGACTTGGAGGTAGGTGAGCACTTCGGGGACAGT
Organism: Hemiscyllium ocellatum; assembly: GCF_020745735.1. Lineage (NCBI taxonomy): Eukaryota > Metazoa > Chordata > Chondrichthyes > Orectolobiformes > Hemiscylliidae > Hemiscyllium > Hemiscyllium ocellatum. The sequence goes on along the minus strand of NW_026867979.1, from coordinate 687,845 downwards.
GACCACAACTCGGTGACTTTTACTCTAGTGATGGAGAGGGAAAAGTGTGCACTGCAGGGCAAGAGTTATAGCTGGGGGAAGGGAAATTATGATGCAGTGAGGCATGACTTCGGATGCGTGGTTTGGAAAAATAGGCATCAAGGGAAGAACACAAATGATATGTGAAGATTGTTCAAGGAACAGCTAATGGGTGTCCTTGATAAGTATGTACCAGTCAGGCAGGGAGTAAAGGGTCTTGTGAGGGAGCCGTGGTTTAATAAGGAATTGGAATCCCTTGTGAAAGGGAAGAGGGCGGCCTATTTAAAGATGAGGCGTGAAGGTTCAGTTGGGGCGATTGAGAGTTTTAAGGTAGCCAGGAAGGATCTAAAGAGAGAGCTAAGAGCAGCGAGAAGGGAGACATGAAACGTCCTGAGTTGGGAGGATTAGGGAAAACCCAAAGGCTTTCTATAGGTATGTCAGGAATAAAAGGATGACTAGGGTAGGTATCGGTCCAGTCAAGGATAGTAGTGGGAAGTTGTGCGTGGAGGCGGAGGAGATTGGAGAGACACTAAATCAATACTTTTCGTCAGTATTCACTCAGGAACAGGACACTGTTGCTGATGTGAATATTGAGTCACAAGTGATTAGAATGGATGGCCTTGAGGTATGTAGGGAAGAGGTCTGGGGAATACTGGAAAGGATGAAAATAGATAAATCCCCTGGGCCGGATGGCATTTATCCTAGGATCTTCTGGGAAGCTAGGGAGGAGATAGCGGAGCCATTGGCCTTGATTTTTATGTCGTCATTGTCTACGGGAATAGTGCCAGAAGACTGGAGGATAGCGAATGTGGTCCCCTTGGTCAAGAAGAGGAGTAGGGATAGCCCGAGTAACTATAGGCCAGTGAGTCTCACTTCTGTTGTGGGCAAAGTCTTAGAGAGAGTTGTAAGGGATAGGATTTATGAACATCTGGATAGGAATAATGTGATCAAGGATATTCAGCATGGTTTTGTGAAGGGCAGGTCGTGCCTCACAAACCTTATTGAGTTCTTTGAGAAGGTGACGAAGGAAGTGGACGAGGGTAAAGCAGTGGATGTGGTGTATATGGATTTTAGCAAGGCGTTCGATAAGGTACCCCATGGCAGTCTAATGCAAAAACTACGGAGGTATGGCATGGAGGGTGCATTAGAGGTTTGGATTAGGAATTGGCTGGCTGGAAGGAGACAGAGGGTAGTAGTTGATGGAATAGGTTCATCTTGGAGTGCAGTTACTAGCAGTGTTCCACAAGGATCTGTTTTGGGACCATTGCTGTTTGTCATTTTCATAAATGACCTAGAGGAGGGGCTTGAAGGCTGGGTGAGCAAGTTTGTGGATGACACGAAAGTCGGTGGAGTTATCGACAGCGAAGAAGGATGTGGCAGGTTACAGCGGGATATAGATAAGTTGCAGAGCTGGGCAGAAAGGTGGCAAATGGAGTTCAATGTAGCTAAGTGTGAAGTCATTCACTTTGGTAGGAGTAACAAGAAGATGGATTACTGGGCTAATGGTAGGCTACTTGGTAGTGTGGATGAGCAGAGGGACCTTGGTGTCCATGTACACAGATCTCTGAAAGTTGCCACCCAGGTAAATAGTGCTGTGAAGAAGGCATATGGTGTACTGGGCTTTATTGGTAGAGGAATTGAGTTCCAGAGTACTGAGGTCATGTTGCAGTTGTATAAGACTCTGGTGCGGCCTCATCTGGAGTATTGTGTGCAGTTTTGGTCGCCATACTATATGAAGGATGTGGAGGCATTGGAACGGGTGCAGAGAAGGTTTACCAGGATGTTGCCTGGCATGGTAGGAAGATCGTATGAGGAAAGGCTGAGGCACTTGGGGCTGTTTTCTTTGGAGAAAAGAAGGTTTAGGGGAGATTTGATAGAGGTGTACAAGATGATTAGGGGTTTAGATAGGGTTGACAGTGAGAACCTTTTTCCGTGTATGGAGTCAGCTCTTACTAGGGGACACAGCTTTAAATTAAGTGTAAGTTGGTATAGGACAGATGTTAAGGGTAGATTCTTTACTCAGCGGTTGTGAGTTCATGGAATGCCCTGCCAGTAGCAGTGTTCGACTCTCCCTCTTTATGGTCATTTAAGCGGGCATTGGGTAAGCATATGGAGGTTATTGGGCTAGTGTAGGTTAGGTAGGCTTCGGTCGGCACAACATCGAGTGCCGAAGGGCCTGTAATGCACTGTATTTTTCTATGTTCTATGTTCTAATACTTGGTCTTCCTGAGATGTCGACATCGCTGACTGTCGGTCTAGTGGCATGTCACGAATTGTAAAGTTAGAGGTGAGGCAGAGAGATGATGCTTTCTCTTCACTAGTTCAGTGATTCCCCTCTCTTTTGGCAGGGTAGGAATTGCTGGGCTCCTGAGGCTGTGTCTGATTACCAGGCCTGCTGCATCCTTTGGCTTTATTTATTTCCATTTAACTTTGACATTTATCTTATCGACATTGCATGGCTTAGGTGGAGTTAGGCATTTTTTGAGAGACTTACTGCAGCTGTATAGACGGTTTAGATACAATCCATTCCTTGTCGTCTTTGCAGCCGAGGCCTGGTCCTGTAGAGTGCTGGTCAAACTCTAAGTGAACAAGTATTCTTACTTTTACCTTTCACCAGTTATTGCTGCGGTCTCAGCAGGGGTGGAAGGCAGAAAATCTCTCCCGGCTGCTGCACTCTCTGAGATTTCTCTCAGAAGTGTCTTTTGATGTTCATCCCTCCTGGATTGGAGAACTGCAGGTCAGACAATGTGCTTCCTCAATTGGTTTTTGTACAAGTGTGCGTTTCTAGGATGTTACCAATTTAGAGCAGTTACTGTTTAGTAATTAAATAAGCTATTAATCTGTTAAGTTTTGCATTAAATTAAATTATTTCAAGTTCCTTTTTTGTTGTTTTTTTGTCTACAGTGTTTGAATAAATTGCGTTTTGCTTAATGTCAAACATTTTGACCAAACGAATTGCACCTGAAACAAAGCACCTCACAAATACTTTTAAAATAAGAAAACGTTCAGTTCGAGACGACCTTCTTCATATATTATGAGAGGGGTATGTTCGGGTCCATAATAAGAAGGTCAGATATTCATGTATTAATTACATAATTATTTAATGGACAATAAGTTTCAGGAACATGGGGTGTGACAGCGGAATGCGCCGAGCTGGATGAGTGATAACTCTATTAGGAACTCTATCAGGTACATAATCCACATCACAGTCCCAGCCCAGATATAAGACCAGATGAGATATCTTCTCAGCACGGAGTACTGTGCAGACCAGGCTCAGTACAACTCAGCAATCTGTCCAGGATGGAATACTGTGCAGCTCTCAGTAATCCACTAGCTATCTGTCCAACATGGGGAGCAGTACAGACCACAGTGGAGCATTGATTAAGAAACCTGGACAAAACAGTCTGTCCAGCATGGGTGATATGTAGCCCACACCGGTGTATTCCTCTATAAACGCGGACAAGGTGTCATGTTCAGTGTGGGGAGCTGTATTGTGAATAGCAGTGATTGTATGTGTTACCCACCCACTATGCAGAGCTGTGTGCATCACCCCATTGCATTGTTCAGTAACACGGTGTTAGATCCCTGCCCAGTGTGAAGAAACCAGCAGCCTATGCTGGAAGTGACACGGTATGCATCTCTCGTCCATTTACAGCTCCATAACCTCCATTGTGCAATGACAAGGGGTGTTGTGGGTGTGTAAATCACTGGTAGAGAGTGATGACGGGGGAATCAGTTAAAATGCCTACAAGCAAAAGAATTTTGTGAAAAAGAGAAAGAGAGATTGAAAGACGACTTCATGGAAGATCACAGGTTTCAGAATGCTGAAATGAAGACATTTCGAGATCATCCTCCAACATGAGCCAGTAATCTCAGGAATGATAGTGAATGGGACATTGGTGTCAGTTCAGATGATGGAGAATTTTGGATAAGCATTTGTTCTGCAGCTTTCTAACTGGGAGTGAGGTCAGCAGAATGGATGACTCATTGGGCTGAATCGAACAATAGTTTGTCTCGGTGCCATTTTCATTGAGTTTGACAGAGGGATTGTCTGTACGAGGCTGAGCTAGTTTCCTGGTGCTATCTTATGGAACTCACCTCATTAACTACCCGCCCCACCCCATGGTGTCCCTCTCATTCAATGGTGCTCCCTCTATTGCATGCAGCTCTCTCTCTCTCTCTCTCTCTCTCTCTCTCTCTCTCTCCCTACCTTTGCAATATCCCCAGACGGCAATAGAATATTCTGGAGAATGCCAATTATGGAATGTTCCAGACAACGTTCCAAGTAATTCCAATTGGCAGAAAAATGTCAGTGCCCCAGTATGTAATACGTAATGGGAAGGAGTAGATGTAAGATGTTTTTAAAATCACGCACTATTTCAATCCATCATGAGACCATTCAACCATTTAAACGTGCTGTAATATTAATACGATCGGGGTGATTTGATTTTGCCCTGAGCTCCATCTTAGAGGAGCTTCAGACATTCAACCCCTTGGGTTCCTGTCACTGACCGGATGACACTCAAGAACTTTTACACCGGTTTTCTTCAAGCACCTATTCGAGGCCATTTCCCATGTGAGACGGACTCTGCTAACAGTATATTCCACCAGCTTTATACGTCTATATAATGGTAAGCACATTTTACACAGACCAATCCAAAACATACTCTTGTTTTATGGTTGTCAATATCGAATTTCAATTAATACTTCTGGTTATTTCACTTGTCTCACCTTATTGTATTCAGCTAAATACAGCTTCTAAACACTTTTCTCATTATCACATACAATTCATAGCAAAGAACATTTTTATCCTCAGCCATTATCTTGACCGTTCTCTGAATTGTATCGTTTTCCTTGGTATGAAAATTTCTGTTGCCCTTTGTGACTTTTTTCTGTATGGAGCAATTACACAGTCTCCCACGCAGTTGGCTGGATGGCTGGTTTGCGATGCACAGGGAAACCAACAGCCCAGGTTCAATTCCCCACACTGACAGAGGTTACCATGAAGGGGACGCTCTCTCAACCTTACCCCATCACCCGAGGTGTGGTAACCCTCAGCGTAAACCTCCACGACTGGTCTCTCTCTCTATTGACAGAGCAGCCCCATGGTACTTTGGTACTGTATTCTATCACTGTTAACATTTTAAAATGTTATCCTTGTCATCATTTCGTTTTGCCTTATATTCCTGGATGTTGTGGAGCAGTGTTATTTTGTACCACTGTCAGCATTACCCCCACACTGTACATTCCCACCCATTCCTAAAAAATCCATGACTCCGTCATTATTTATGAACCTTGCGGTCTGTGTCTAAAAAAATCAATATCTCTGCCTCCAATTATCTGCAAAAAAATAACAAACCATTAAAAACAAAATTACAGTCATATCTGTGTGTCAGATTTTATTCTGTGTCCTTACCTTAGAAAGGATATAATAACATTGGATGCAGTTCAGAGATGTTTCACTTCACTGCGATGAAGAGCTTATATTATGGAAGCTTTTACAGGTTACTCTTGGAATGAGACTTGATTTGATTTAAACACACAAAACCTTGAGGGCAGTGGATCAGCTAAATACACACTGGGAGTTTTTATTGACCAAACTTGTGTCATTTTCGTAGAACTTCAACAATGTTGAAGCACGACCTTCTGCCCATCGAGTCCACATTGACCCACTGAAAAGCATCCCAGACAGCCCTGTCCCCTCCACATAACCCAGCTTTTCCTATGACTAACCCACATAACCTACACGTCCCTGGGCACTATGGGCAATCTGGCATGTCCGACCCACTCTAGGTTGCACATGTTTAGATTGTGGGGGGAAAATGGAGCACTGGGAAGAAACCCACACAGGCACGGGGTGATTGTTGAAACTCCACATAGAGGGTCGCCCAAGGTTGGAATTAAGGTCAGCTGCTTGGTGATGTGAAGCATCAGTGCTGAACACAGATCCACCATGCTCCTCTGTGGCTTAATTAAAATAACTGTCTGACTTGTTCCTGCTACTGAACCTGACTCAGTCTGAGACCTTTATCATCGGCCATATCACCAACCTGATTATATTTAAAGTTTGTTGCGAGTAATGGAGGAGTGCAACTAGAAAGGCAAACTGTTGACACCTTCCAACCTCAGTCAGGACCAGAGTGAGGGGAAATTCACAAAGTGGGATTCCATTCAAGTGGGAATTCTCTTTTCCAGAAGTTTGATGGCTGAATCTTTATATTATATCGATGTTGGATTTGTCTGCTTTTCCGTAGACAAGTGATTCAGGGATAATGGTGCATGGAGAGAAAACAGCAGATGGGAACACAATGAGTTGAGCCATGTTTTTATTTACTGGTGAAGTAGTGTCAAAGGGTCGAAAGGCCCAATCGTGTCTGTCAGCCCTATGCTCTGATGTTCCATTCAGCCCTTGGGACCTGCTATACAGGGGCAGATCGAGGCCACTCCGATGGATAGGTGTAGCTTCAGAAATGTACTTGAAAAATTCAGGCTGAGTCAGGAAGTGACCCCAACCCCCCCCAATCCCTCTTTCCAGGCCTACCCTCTCTGTAACTTCTGCTCCCCACTTGGGTTATGTTACAGACCCAGATTCGTTGTGGATACAGCCCCCATACCACACCCAGGGTGAACTCAAACAAATTCTCGACGCTCCCTGAATGCTATATTGTACAAAACGACTTCCAGGAAAATAACCAGTTACTTTCCAAAAGCATAACATAAGAACGAAAGAAATAGGAACAGGAGGGATCTATTCGGCCCCTCATGCCTGCACTGACATTCAATTAGAAGATGGCTGATCTACTCCAGGTCTCAACTCCACTTTCCTGCTAACCGCTTGTATCCTTCAACTTGCTGATTTGTCAAAAACCATTCCACTCCGTCTGTAAATACATTCAGTGTCCCAGTTACACCCCCCAAACTCTCTGCGTTAGGATATTCCAGACATTCACTACCTTCAGAAAGAAGACATTTTTTGCATCTCAGTTTGAATTCAGTATTCCTTATTCTGTACCTATGATCTCCAAATTCAACACTCTGACGAGAGTGGACCAATATTCTCTATATTTACCTTTCAGCCTTCTCTGTATTTTGTAGGTTTCAGTCACATCACCCTCATTCATTTCAACCTTAATGAATAATCACCTCACCAATTTAGATGTACTCAATAATTCAAACTTTTCATCCTAGGAACCCATCTAATAAACCAACTTAGTTACTTGCTTCATCAGCATGCTGACTTTATGTTTTTTTACACAGAAACACTCCAATCCCTTTGAACTGCTCCTTTTTTGGGAGTCATTTCCATTAAATAACAGCCTGACGTTTGGTTCTCAGTGTCATCCACAAACTCGGATGTATACTGCACTCAGCTTCCACCGTCAGGCTATCAGTATAGATGGTCTGTCAGGCATAACCGCCTCTTGATGTAACCATGCTAACTCTCCCTATTTTACCGTCTACATCCAAGAATTCAGAAATCGCATCCATCATGACGGATTTCAGGATCTTACCCACAACTGAGGTTATGTTAATCAGTCTGTAATTTTCCGTCTTCTGCTTTAATGTCTTGTAAAACGGGCTGTCACGTTAGCGATTTTCCAGTCCACTTTTCAGGAATAAAAGGATGACTAGGGTAGGTATCGGTCCAGTCAAGGTAGTGGGAAGTTGTGCGTGGAGGCGGAGGAGATTGGAGAGACACTAAATCAATACTTTTCGTCAGTATTCACTCAGGAACAGGACACTATTGCTGATGTGAATATTGAGTCACAAGTGACTAGAATGGATGGCCTTGAGGTCTGTAGGGAAGAGGTCTGGGGAATACTGGAAAGGATGAAAATAGATAAGTCCCCTGGGCCTGATGGCATTTATCCTAGGATCCTCTGGGAAGCTAGGCAGGAGATAGCAGAGCCATTGGCCTTGATTTTTATGTCGTCATTGTCTACGGGAATAGTGCCAGAAGACTGGAGGATAGCGAATGTGGTCCCCTTGTTCAAGAAGGGGAGTAGGGATAGCCCGAGTGACTATAGGCCAGTGAGTCTCACTTCTGTTGTGGGCAAAGTCTTAGAGAGGATTGTAAGGGATAGGATTTATGAACATCTGGATAGGAATAATGTGATCAAGTATAGTCAGCATGATTTTGTGAAGGGCAGGTCGTGCCTCACAAACCTTATTGAATTCTTTGAGAAGGTGACTAAGGAGGTGGACGAGTGTAAAGCAGTAGATGTGGTGTATATGGATTTTAGCAAGGCGTTCGATAAGGTACCCCATGGTAGGCTAATGCAAAAACTACGGAGGTATGGCATGGAGGGTGCATTAGAGGTTTGGATTAGGAATTGGCTGGCTGGAAGGAGACAGAGGGTAGTAGTTGATGGAATAGGTTCATCTTGGAGTGCAGTTACTAGCGGTGTTCCACAAGGATCTGTTTTGGGACCATTGCTGTTTGTCATCTTTATAAATGACCTAGAGGAGGGGCTTGAAAGCTGGGTGAGCAAGTTTGTGGATGACACGAAAGTCGGTGGAGTTGTCGACAGCGAAGAAGAATGTGGCAGGTTACAGCGGGATATAGATAAGTTGCAGAGCTGGGCAGAAAGGTGGCAAATGGAGTTCAATGTAGCTAAGTGTGAAGTCACTCACTTTGGTAGGAGTAACAAGAAGATGGATTACTGGGCTAATGGTAGGCTACTTGGTAGTGTGGATGAGCAGAGGGATCTTTGTGTCCATGTACACAGATCTCTGAAAGTTGCCACCCAGGTAAATAGTGCTGTGAAGAAGGCATATGGTGTACTGGGTTTTATTGGTAGAGGAATTGAGTTCCAGAGTCCTGAGGTCACGTAGCAGTTGCATAAGACCCTGGTGCGGCCTCATCTGGAGTATTGTGTGCAGTTTTGGTCGGCAAACTATCGGAAGGATGTGGAGGCATTGGAACGGGTGCAGAGGAGGTTTACCAGGATGTTGCCTGGCATGGTAGGAAGATCGTATGAGGAAAGGCTGAGGCACTTGGGGCTGTTCTCATTGGAGAAAAGAAGGTTTAGGGGAGATTTGATAGAGGTGTACAAGATGATTAGGGGTTTAGATAGGGTAGACACTGAGAACCTTTTTCTGTTAATGGAGTCAGCTGTTACTAGGGGACACAGCTTTCAATTAAGGGGTGGTAGGTATAGGACAGATGTTAGGGGTAGATTCTTTACTCAGCGGGTTGTGAGTTAATGGAATGCCCTGCCAGTAGCAGTGGTGAACTCTCCCTCTTTATGGTCATTTAAGCGGGCATTGGATAAGCATATGGAGGTTATTGGGCTAGTGTAGGTTAGGTAGACTTTGGTCGGCGCAACATCGAGGGCCGAAGGGCCTGTACTGGGCTGTATTTTTCTATGTTCTATCTTCTATGTTCTACTTTGTCCTTTCCTGATTCTAGTCATTCCTGAAAGATGACAACTAACGCTTGCACTACACTTTCAGCTATCTCTCTTACAAGGCTTGGTGCAGTCCATCTGGTCTAGATTATTTATCTACATTCTGGCCATTCTAACCCGTTCTCTTTGGTGATGACCACCACACTCCGTTCTTCCCCTCACTCTGTTGAATTGTTGGGAAATTAATTGTGTTTTCCACTGTTAAGACTGACTCAAATTTCCTCAGCCATTCCTTTGTTCCCCACCGCTACCTGTCTGGCATCATTTCCATTATCTACTTTTGCTTCTCTTTTAAACTTTATATGTTAAGTGGCTAGCTTACCCTCTTATTTAATTTTCTCGTCCTTATACATTTTCGTTGCCCTCTGTTGGTCTTTGTAAGCTTCCCAGTACTTTGGTTTCACACTGTTATTCATCACATTCTTTACTTCTCTCTTTAGCTTTGATGCTATCCCTGACTTCCCTCGTCAGCCATGGTTGCCTGATCCTCCCTGTACCATGCCTCTTTCTCCTTGCAATGAATCTCTGCTGTGTCTCCTAAATTACTCTTAGTGCCTCCTGCCATTTCTGTTCTACTGTCTTTTATGCTAGGCTACTCTCCCAGTCAATTCTACCCAGCGTCTCCCTTATGCCTCTGCAGTTGCCTTTGTTCAGCTGAAGTATTGTTGACTCTGATTCTATCTTCTGCCTCTCAAATTGCAGAATAAATTCAACCATGTTATGATCGCTGCTTCTGACGGCTTCCTTCAATTTAAGCTCCCTTATCTAGTCTGTCTCTTTGCACAACACTAAAACCAGTATTGCCTTGTCCCTCGTGGACTGCACCACAAGTTACTAAAAAAAACCTTGTAGAAATTCTATGAATTGTCTTTCTTACAATCCACTACCAATCTGATTTTCCCAATCCCTCTACATATTGAAATCCCCCATGATCACTGTAGCCTTGCATTTCCTATACATCTTTTCTATCTCCTGATATATTTGATGGTTCAGCTCCTCAATACTGTTTGGAGGCCTGCATAAGACTTCAACTGTGCTTCCTCAATTTTACCCATTCAGATTCTACACCATCTGATCATGTTATTTTTGCTGTTCATTTAATTTCATTTCTCCCTAATAAGGCAACCTCACCTCGTCAGTCCACCTGCGTATCTTTTGAATAGGATGCATATCCTTGAATATTTAGCTCCCAATCCTGATCCCCTTGCAGCCATGTCTCCGTGATGGCCATCACTTCATACCTGCCAATTTTGATCTGGGTCACGAATTAATTTACCCTAGTACTTATACTGCATGCATTCAGAAATAACACTGTCACTCCTGTATTAACCATCCCTCCTCTCATTGTCATTCGTTTTCCAGTGTGCTTGAAGTTTGTTTGTTAATCATTTCTAGATTCCCTTTCCTATTTATGTCTGTGATGGAGATTTTAATAATCTATCCTGAATTCTGCACTTTTACCTCCTCTTTTAATTCAGATTTCGAATTACCACTATAACTGATTCCCGTTGCCGCCCCCCCAACCACTCCTATTCCATTTACATCCCTGTCTACCGCCCTGGTTATGCGATTCATTCGGACCCTGGTCCCAGCATGGATCCGATAAAGGCTGTTCCAGCAGAAAAGGTCCTTTCTTCCCCAGAAATGAAATGTATTTGTTCAACACAAATTACAGGGACAAAATGATTTTCTGGACAAACCAAAATTTGAAATGTACAAAGAAATAAGATTGTTAAAATACACTCATGGTATCGAGCTGTATGAAGTGAAATGTTGATTACTTAAGCATGGAAGTGGTGTGCAAACTTTTTCAGTCATTACTTGACCCACAGCTGAGGTGCTGATATCCCCTCTGACAGTGATCCCCCTCACTGAGACTCTCTGGCCCAGTCTCTCGCACAATAACTCAGGAGGTTATCGGTTCCTGGTACTGTTGACAGTCTATTTCAATTAATCCACCTTCTCTCTGGAGCCAGTCAATTAGTTTATTTGATTCTGTTGAGCTGTCAGCCACTCAACTCTGTGATATTATAGGAGATAAATGATCTGGGATCACAACCAGTATCAGCATGGTGCTCACAGGGTATGGCTCCCAGACAAAGAGCTTGCAGGTCAGGGGAATTTTTAAATAAAACTTCCATCTTCTGTCTATTTCTCCTCATGCTGCCTCTTGATCTATCTAATTCCATCCCCGTTTCACACCGCTTCATTTCTCACTCAGTCTGTCACTCCGTTCTCCTCTCTGTCTATCTCCCTTCACTTTATTTATTTCTATTTCATTCTCTCTCTCTCTCTATCTATCTCCAATAACTCTCTCTGCTTTCAGATCGTGTAGTTGGAGAGCTCGTGGGCGTACGAAGGACTGAATGGCTTCCGTCTGTGCTCTATTAATTCTGAGGTTCTCTGACCCACAATACAAACGTTAGGTGCCTATAGAGACAAGCTGGTTCAGTGAAGGACACAGGGTACAATCATCCATTATCCCTTGCTGTTCTCTGGTATACAGCGACTTCGAAATATCCATTCAAATAAAATAGATTGAAATTCGAAGTCGGGAGGACGTTCGCCAGATGACAAGGCAATCAGAATTTAATGAACAGTCGCCACACACAAAAGGTGGATTTGTCTGATAGCTCGTCCTCCCAATTAATACTCCCTAGCTCCTGCCAGATAATGACGTAACTTGCCTTACTCCAATTCCATAGCTTCTCAAAAGGTCATGACTTATCCATCTTCTTAGCTATCTTATAACTGAAGGCGTTTCCAAAATATTTCCACAATGTTGTCCCCCTGAAATGTCAGTCACCTATCAAGGCTCATTAGCCAGTACGAGGTCCAGTATGGCCCTTCCTGCAGTGGACTATCCACATACCGTTTCAAGTAACCCGTTTGGATGCATCAAACAAATTCTGGCCCATCTAACCTATTGCTCTCAGGGAGTCCCAGTCAATATTGGAGATGTTGAAGTCACTCACTATGACAAATCTGTTTTTATTACACCTTTCCATAATTGGCCCACACATTTTTTCTCAAAGTCTCGCTGGCTGTTGAAAGGACTATCGTATATTCCGAACAACAGTAATTGCATCAATCTTATTTTTGTGCAGTAATCATATTGCCTCAGTGGATGAGCCCTGCAGAACGACATCTCTGAGTGCAAATGCAACATTATCCCTGATTAGTAATACAGCTCCTCCACCTCTTTCACATTCCTCTCTATATCGTCTAACACAACAAAACACTGAAACGTTGAACTCCCAATCCTGTCCCTTTCCAAACTAAGTGCCTGTAATGGCTGCAACATCATGGTCCCATGCATTGAATCAGGTTGTCAGCTCATCTGCCTTACCCATAATAATCATTGCGTTGACATAAACACACTTCAGCCCAATGCCGTTAGGTCCTGAGTCGAAAGGATATGCACAAGAAGGACGGGATGGGCCTTAATTGGCAGCAATCTCCGATATGTGGATCATTGGGATTTGCAGGTCTGTAGGATGTACGCAAGAAGGATGGGATGGGCCTGAGCTGGCAGAGATCTCCTGGCAGGCAGGTTTGCTGTTGTCACTCAGGAGGGTTTAAACTTGTGTGGATGTTGGGGGAGGGGGACACAGTGGGAACCAAAGCAGTACGTCCACAAGTACACGACTGAGGCGGGGTTGACGACTAATCCCAGTACAGCGAAGACCAACAACAAACAAGCAGAGGTTACTGAACACAATGGGCCTGGCAGTCTGAAGTATGCTGATTATAATGTGAGGAGTATGACAGGCAGGACGGATAAACTTGAAGCTGGGTGAGTATATATAACTGCTATATTAATATTGTAGAGATCTTCTTGAGAGAGGGACTCGGGAATCCAAATGATGCACATATCGGAAATGCTGCCTCCTCTACCAGCTCTTTGCCCATGTATTTAGTTGCACTACCATCCTATTACTAACCTCATTGGCACATGGAATAGTCTTGTCGTACCAAAATCTAAATGTCATTTCAGCACAACTTCGGCAAGACTTTTTTTACTTTAAAATGGACAGACTTGACAATAAATACTTAAGTGCGAGTTCATTAACTGGGAAAGAGGAGTCCTCTGAATCAGTCCAGTGATGACAGGATCTGATATCTATCACCTCCATCAAACCTGCTTGAGAGCGAACACCATTTTTCCAGAGCGGTGGGTAGAGGAGGAGGAGGGAAGCGAGGGCTGCCGGGAAGGTTAGGGCTTAATTTATATCTGGGCAGTGGCGATACCGAGATACTACACGTATATCTCCCTAACGCCCCCCTCCATTAACTGGAAGAAAAAGTTCCTGTAAGATAAGGCTTTTATTTCTTATCCATCTTTTTCATTTATTTAAGTGCATTGTTTGGTTTTAGTTAGTTCATATAAAGTTAAGCTTACAATGGCAGGGGATGTCAGACCCGTGGCATGTGACTATTGCTTGATGGGGGAGCTTAGGAACGTGTCTGACGTTCCTGACTCTTACACTTGCAAGAAGTGTGTCCAGCTGCAAGTGTTGTTTGACCGCATGACAGCTCTGGAGCTAAGGGTTTACTCACTGTGGAGCATCTGTGATGCTGAGGAGGTAATGGATAGCACATTTAGTGAACTGGTCACACCGCAGATTAGGATTGCTGAGCGAGACAGTGAGTGTCTCTAGCTAGCACATGATGCAAAAATAACACATCCCCCGACCCGCCATCTTTATTGTATTTAGCTAGTGCTGAATTTGTTTCTTTTTATTTTTAATTGTTTATATTTCTCTGGTCATGCAACTTGTAACCAATACATGCACAAAATTCAATTTAAGGCAGATTCATATTTCGCAGAGTCCCAATTAGCCAATCAAATCACATCCTTCTTTTGTCAAACTTGCACATTATCATCTGAAAGAATTCTGGAAGACTTGTCAGCGAGTTCTCTCTCTGTGTCTCTCTGCTTCTATCAAATCCAGTATACCCCTTAATAACAAAGCATGTGTACAACACTGTTGATAGACCCGGACCGAAAACCTCTTCATTCTGCCCCCCACCTAGACCAGTATTATCAGCAGACCCCACTGTCACTCCATCCCTCCCTTTCTCCCAGTCCAGGAGAAACAGTCTGGAATAGGGCAGGAAGGACCAAGCCGGGTGGTGGAGTGCCGGATATCTGTTCCCTTAGCCCCTTCCCCCCGCCATTTGGCGAGGAACCTGGTACGAGCTGGAGAGGACAGGGTTGCCTCGTGTGGAGATTCTGAAGCATCCACATCCACGGACCGAGTAAGGAGCAAAGTTCAGTGAATGGTAATTCTCACGTCAAACCCATTGGCAGCTCCGCTTCGTTTTCCCCTACACAAATTAGAAGCCGTGGCCCTGATGCCATCTCCGGTTTGTATGGAGCTGGTAAAAATGGAATCCCCACGGTCTCGGTGGGGAGGAGGGTGGGCTCACATCACATCGTCTCCAGCACCTCCCAGGAAGTGAGCACTGAGGCTGCCTCCTACACTCCTCCTGTAAACAGCTCAAATAATCTTGAATAATCTGTGCTCAAATACACCCAGGTCCTTCTGCTCCTGCATCCCGTTTATAACTGTACAGCCTGTTTTCCTTCCAAAGTGCATCACCTCACACTGTCCTGATTTGATTGCCACATGAAATATACCTGAACTCTACACCAATTTGGCGTTGTCCTGTTGTTGTTGTACTCTGCCCTCCACATACTTTGCAATTCTTCCAGGTTTGGTGGCATCAACAAGCATCGAAGTTGTCATAGTGTCAGACTCCAGTCAAAATAACTGAAAGAGAATGTGATGCTGGAAAAGCACAGCAGGTCAGAAAGTAATGACTGCAGATGTTGGACATCAAAGCCGACAGTGTGGTGTTGGAAAAGCACAGCACGCCAGGACAGAATCCAGATTACAGACAGGGCTGATGAAGGTCTTATGCCTGTACTGCCAATTCTCCTGGTCTTCGGATGCTGCCTGACTTGCTATGCTTTACCAGCACCACACTCTCAGCTTTGATCCCCAACATCTGCAGTCCTTACTTTCTCCTGCAGAATAATTGAAATACTGACAGACTTACTGGTGTGATCAAGGCATACACTGATGCCAAACGAGCGTCAGAAATAACAACACACATCCCAAAGATCCAGAGAAAAAAATGACATGCTGCAAACAGAGAAATAGAAACAATGTGGCACACCTTACAGAGTGGGTGAAATAGTGAGAATTTGCCACAGAGAAAGAGAAATACCGATCGACTCCCATGTTTGTCTCATGTCAGTGTATCTGTGTGTGTGTGTGTGTGTGTGTGTGTGTGTGTGTGTGTGTGTGTGTGTGTGTGTGTGTGTGTGTGTGTGTGTATGCCCATTTATTCGTATGTCTGCACCTGCGTGTATGCATTAGTGGGTGTAACTGTGTGTATTAGCGTTTGTGTGTATCTCTGTGTGGGACTGGTCTGATAGTTCCTGCGTTGCTTAATGTGATGGAATTCGACATTCTGCTGGCCTCTTCACTCCACTGCACAGACAGTGATGGAGGGAGGAAACCGTCTGGAATTCAGTCAGAGAGGTAGGGCAGCAGGTCACAGCATTATACAAGCTAACAGCAAGATCAATAGGAATACACACAGACACACCAACACACACACACACACGCACACCCACGCAGTCTCTCTCTCTAGAGTGGTGCGGAGAGGATTGCAGCTGTACTGGGGCTTATATAGATAAACGTCTGGGCTCCACCTGCAATGAATAACTTATTTGTCTTTGGGAGGTATTAATGACAAACAGTGTACATATTAAGGAGATTTTCCACAGCAGTTGTCTTCAGTGAACCATTGATGGAAGGAGACGAGATAATTTCATTGCGCGTTCTGCTACTTGCATTTTATTTGCTCGACACTCTGACAAATGATAAGTGTGAAAGTATTCTCAATGATCAATGGTGCCAGCAGATCAATGCTAGACGTCTCCACCTCCTTCTCTAATATCTCAGAGACAACATTGCAAGGGACATTGACAGAGACAAACTCCTCTCTGTTGCCAAGGCTATTCTGTGAAGCATTGCAGTCACACAATATGGCTGATTCACAGTCATTGATGCATTCTGAAACAAACAAAGAGCTCTCCACTTTCCTCCTGTAGTCTAAAGATGTGCAGGTTAAGTCGACTGACCATGCTAAATTACACATAATGCCCAGGGATTGCAGTTTAGATGGATTAGCCATGTCAATCACAGGTTTACAAGGTTGGAAATGGTTGTGGACATTGTATGGCAGGTCAGTCTGAACTAGATGGATTGAATTCCACACTGATCGGATTCTATGAAACCTGCTGGTTGCACAGTGGGCTTGGTGAACCAGCAGTGGACGATGTTACATCATTTTAAAAACACGAGGAAATAAGGTATTATCCCCCATTTCAATTAATCCACTGTCCCCAAAATAAGAGTGATCCCATTACACAGTATTACAGATGAGATCAGAACTCTGAAAAGTGGTTAAGAAGTTAGACTGGACACTAACATTTTCTTATTTTAAAGGTAATGCAAGGTGCTGTGTTCCGGATCCAATTCAATTGATCAAACTAATTGACATTACCCAGAACACAAATTATTCGAACACTATAATAAAAGTATTATCAAAGAAAGATGAACGTGGAATTACTTAACTCTATTGGAAAACTTAGTAAAACTTAAAGAATTATTTTACTACTAAACAGTAACTCTTCCAATGTGGGAACAGCTCATAAATACACCCTGGGCACAAAATTCAGAAAAAAACAAATTGCAGGACACGCAACTCCTGCAACCCAGAAGGGGAAATTCAGAGAGAGTAGCAGCCAGCGACGTGTAGTACAGTTTCCAACCTTGTTGAGATCCCGGCTACAACTGCGATGTGAGAGATTGCAGAACCCTGGACACACAGGGATTTGTGAGTGCTGTTGTATGAGTCATGTAAAGTTAGTCACCATGTGCAGCAAATGATTAGGAAAATAAATGGAATGATGCTGCAAAGGGTATCGGGTTTAATCGTAGGAATGTTTTGCTGCATCAGTACAGGGAATCGCTGAGATCACGCCTGATGCAGTGTGCACTGTTTTGAATCTTAAACTGACAAAAACAAAGATTCAAACTGAGGAAGGACAGCATTCTGAGGAAGGTTCACCAGATCCAAAATGTTAACGTTGATTTCTCTTCACAGAAGTTGCCAGATCCGCTGAGATTTTCCAAGAGATTCTGTTTCTTTTTGTTGCTGATTTACAGCAGGACATTGTGAGTAGAGTTCTATTTTGATTTTCTTCTTGTGAAACTGAAGCCAGTGGAGTGTTCCAGGGATCAGTCGATATCCGTTATCAGCAGTTCTTTTGGTTTCCGGAAAAAAAAAATCATTTTGATTTAGAAACTTCCAAAGGTAATTCACTTTATTGTTTCTGAGTTGAAGGCCTTGTATTATGAAGGATATGCATTTTAGGTCTCTGTATAAGTGATTTTTCTGCTGTATTAAACAAGATCTTGAAAACCGTGTATCAGGTGAATACCTGATGGACATCCCCTCTTGTATGGGAGACTAAAACTAGGAAATCCATTTTAAGAATAAGTATTCACTTTGACACAGATATTGGAAAGTCATTAACATTTTTTTATAAAAAGCAAAAGAATCATGGTCACTGAATCGAACAACATGGAAGCACACCGTTTGTTCAACTATTACTACCAGCCTAAATTTGGCCCATATCCCTCCAAACCTTTCCCATCCTAGGACCTACCCAAACATCTTTCATTGTTGTAACTCTACCTGCACCCACCACTTCCTTTGAAAGTGCATAATACACACTACTATCTCTATGTAAGAACAAATTGCCCCTCAAGTACTTTTGAAATCTTTCTCTTCTCACTTTAAAATATTCTTGCTGGTTTAGAAATCCTCCGTCCGAAGGAACAGAAACGTGCCTTGCACCTTATCACTATTCCTCATGATTTTATAATGTTACCCTTGGATCTTCTGCGGTCCAGGGAATAAAACATATGATCCGATCCAATCTCTCCTTATACCCCAATCCCTCCATTGTTGGGAACGTTCCGGGAAATATATTTTAACCCTAATCAGCTTAATAATGTCCTTCCTCTGACTGAGTGTTCAGAATTGGACCCAGTACTCCAAAAGAGGCCTTATCAATGCCCTGTACAACCTCAGTATGAAATACCGACACCTATAGTGAAACGTCTGAGCGACGAAGGCAAACATACTAAATGCCTTCTAAAATCCTTTTTCCACGTTTGATATAAAGTTCAAAGAATTACGGACCAAAACTCCCTCGATCTCTCTGGCCTAAAGTACTACCTGGGGCCGTATAATTACGTGTTTTACGTCATGCACTTGTTTATTTTACCAAAATGCAGTACCTCACGTTTACTTTATCTAATCTCCATCTGTCACTCCTCCATCCATTGACCCAATTGAACAAGATCTCTTTGCAATCGCAGACACCTGTCTCACTGCCCAATATAACAGCAATTGTGGTGTCATCTGTAAATGTACCAACCATGCCTTCAATATTATCATCCTAACCTTTTACATCAATGACAAATGAAAGTCCATCCAGTACTGATCCCTATGGAACACTACTTGTCGCAGGCTTCCAGGCCAAAGCAAAATCCTCTATTCTGTCTCCTTCTGTAGAACCGAATTTACATCGAGTTATCAAGCTTACCGCAATCCCATGTGCTCTAACTTTATTAATTAGTCTACCATGCAGAACCTAATCAAAGGCTTTGCTAATGTTCATTTAAACAACATCTATCATTCTGCTACAATCAATCTTTCTGTTTACTTCATTTAAAACAAACTAAAAACATGTTTGTAAGACATGATTCCTCTCATACAAAACCTTTCTGACCAATACAAATCAGCCATTCCCTTTCCAGTCATGTAAATCTTATCTTTCAAAATGTCTTCCAACACCTTACCCGTCCCCAATGTCAGACACACAGACTATCGTTTCCACGCTTTTCCTTCCAGCCTTTCTAAAGATGCAGTCTTACCCACCCTCCAGTCCTCCAGTAATTTACTTGTGTGTATAAATGATTCAACTATATCTGCTGGGTTCCCATAATTTCAAAGAACAAAGATCAATGAAAAAATAACGAAGAATATTACAGCACAGGAACAGCCATTCAACCCTGCAAGCCTGCGCCGACCCAGTTCTTCTATCAAAGCGTATTTTCTAAGGATCTGTATGTCTTTACTCCCTGCCCGTTCATATATTTGTCTAGAGAGGTCTTAAATGACACGATTGTGTC
The DNA here is from genome assembly GCF_020745735.1 of Hemiscyllium ocellatum. Classification (NCBI taxonomy): domain Eukaryota; kingdom Metazoa; phylum Chordata; class Chondrichthyes; order Orectolobiformes; family Hemiscylliidae; genus Hemiscyllium; species Hemiscyllium ocellatum. Next base: position 668,131 of record NW_026867979.1, on the reverse strand, counting down.
CACCATAATACCACTACTGGCAACGCGTTCCAGGAACCACCACCCTCTGCATAATGAATTTACCACATATACCTCCCATCAACAGATCCAATCTCATGGCTCCTAGAAATTCAGTTCACCACTAAAAATCTTCTTGCTATCCACCCTACCTATATCTCTCTTGATTTTGTAGACCTCATTCAGATTCCCCCTCCACGACCTCTATCTTTCGAATGATAATAATCCTAATCTACTCAACTTCTCTTCATAGTTTGCACCCTCCATATCAGGTAATATCCTAAAGAACCTATTCTGCACTCTCTCCAAATCATCCAAATCGTGTTGGTAATGTGGACGACCAGAAACGTACCAAATATAATGCTGAAACATAGTCTTATTGAACTGTAATATGACCTGCCAAATACTGTACTCAAGACCTCGTTTGATGATGGAAAACATTTCATACGTCTTCTTGACAAATCTATTGACCTGCAATGCCACCTTCAGGGATCAAATGACTTGAACACCCAGCAATCTCTCCGTACATTAATTTTCCTCTGACATTTCCACTTACTGTATAATTCGCTCTTGAATTGTATCTTCCAAAATGCATGACCTCGCATTTGACAGGATTGAACTCCATCTGCAATTTCTCAGCCCAACTCTCCAACCTACATATCTTTCCTTCCACAATGTCCTGGCATACACATGATCCTATTCTAGAAATTGATCAATCTTTATGATTTCTCCGACCTTGCACGCACACAACACCCAAATTGCTCTGCGCTGGTCTTTTGTTGTCACAGTCTCTCTCCATATAAATAATCATCTGCTTTTTTTTAATTATTCATTCTGAAGTGTTAGACCTCACACTTTATTGCAATGAACTCTATCTGTCAGAAAAAAAAACCTTATTTTAAAACAGTTTCCTGAATAGCGTCAATTACTTCCCGGGCAAGGAATTCCGCAGATTAATAACCCTCTGGGTGAAGACATTCTTTCCAAATTCAGTCCTAAATCAGTTTCCTCTAATCTTCCAGCTATGCCCTCTTATCCTAGCTTCACCTGTTAGTGGAAACATCCTCTCTCTTTCTGTATGATCCATTCTTTTCATTATTTTATATGTTTCTCAAATTCTCATTCCTCTGAATTCCAATCAATATAATCCCAATCTACTCAGTCTCTCCTCATAGATCACCAGCCAACCCAATGCCGGAATGTACCTCCTCTGCACCCCCTCCAGTGCCATCCTTTCTCAAGTACGGAGATAAAATCTGCACACAGTACTGCAGATGTGATCTCACCAGCACCTTGCACAGCTGCAACATTACCTTTCTGCTTTTCAACTCAACCCCTTGAGCAATGAAGGAGAAATTTACATTTGCCTTCCTAACCACTCCTTGTACCTGCAGTCCAAAAGTCTGTAATTCATGCCTGATCCTTCTCAAACTTCCAAGGGGTTTCCCCATGTGGATTCAAGTATGATCAGCTGAAGATGACTAACATGGAGTTTCAATTGATTGACAGAGAAGAATTGTGAAAGTCATGAGTCAAAGTTGCTGATATCTCTGTCTGACAGGGAGCTTCACGTGTGACGCTTTGGGAAGTAAATGAAAATACAAGCAATGACGCAGTGCCACCAGCTGTACAGGGGCTCAAATAATGGTCGAGGGAAACAGAGAGAAACACATTAATTTGAAGCACAAATCTGGAAGGGAAAACACGTTTGAGGGTCTATGAGAAATGATTTGAGGAATGAGACTAATTGGAGAAGTGATGCCAGAGACACTGATAAGAATGAGAACTTTAAAATGAGATATTCGCACGCCAGAAGCAACTGTAGGTCAATAATTATAGGGGTGGTAAATGAATTAGACTCCGTGTGTTGATGAACACGCAGCAGAGTTGAGGATAAACTGAGGTTATGGAGAATATAAAGTGAGACGCCAGTAAGACGATTATTAGAACAGTTGACACTGAAGCTGACCGAGACATGAATGAATGTTTTCAGAAGCAGAGTGTCTGAGGCAGGGATACAGATCGAGGTTGCAATACAGATATGAAAATTAGGAAGAAACTCCATTCACTTTAAAATAGAATGCTGAAATTGTACACAAACTTGTTCAGGCTCAGGTAAAAGCTGAGAGAGGAATAAAGTCAGTGGATGTGGGAGATCACAGCAGAGTTTGATAATGCGGACTCCTCTGTTATAACAGAACAGTCAGTATTGGTTAATTCAGGAACAATCTCTGGATCAGAAGGCATAAATAGAAATGAATTTATTTACAAAATAAATTGTACACCCTCTTTCTACACCCTCATCCAGCTCATTTTTAAAAAAGACAAAGAACAGTGGACCAAAATAAATCCTTGCAGTACCACAGTGGTAACTGAACCCCTGGATGAACATTTCCCATCAACTATCACCCTCTGTCTTCTGTCAACTAGCCACCTTCTGATCAAAATCACTAAACAACCCTCAAACCCATGCCTCCGTATTTTGTGAAATAGGCTACCATGGGGAACCTTATAAAATGCTTTACTGAAATCCACATACACCACATCAACTACTTTACGCTCGTCCAGCTGTTTGTCCACCTTCTCAAATATTCCATCGGGTTTCTGAAGCACGACCTACCCTTCACAAAACTATGTTTACTAGCCCTATCAACTTATTCCTTTCTAGATGATGTTAAATCCTATAACTTATAACCTTTTCCAATGCTTTATCCACACATAAAGCAAGGCTCACTGATCTATCATTCCCAGGGTTGTCTCCACTCCCTTTCCGGAATAAGAGAACAACATTTGCAATCCTCTAGTCTTCCAGCACGATTCCTTTAGACAATGACGACATAAAGATCAAAGCCAAACAGTCTGCAATCTCCTTCCTGGCTTTCCAGAGAATTGGAGGATAAACCCATACAACCCATGGGACTTATTTATTTTGACGATTTCTAGAATTGCTCACACCTCTTCCATTTGAACCTCAGTCCCAGCTAGTCTAGTGGCCTTTATCTCAGTATACTGCTCGACAACATCATCTTTTTCCAGAGTGAAGAATGACGTAAAATATTTATTTTGCGCATTCCCATCTCGTCTGCCTCAATGCACAGCTTCCCACTACTATCTTTGTTTGTCCCTATTCTTACTCTAGTCATTATTTTATTCTTGAAATACCTTGAAAAATCCTTAAGATTTTCCTTGATCCTATCTTCCAACGGCTTCACATGTCCTCTTCTGGCTCGTTTCATATCTTTCTTGAGATCTTTCCTAGCTAATTCGTAGCTCTTAAGCGCTCTAACTGAGCCCTTCATGTCTCACCATAACATTAGACTTATTCTTCCTCTTGACAAGATATTCAACTTCTTTAATAAACCACGGGTCCCTCGCTCGACCATTTCCTTCCTGTCTGACAGGCATATACCCTTAAAGGACACACGGTAGCTATTCCTTGAATTAGCTCCACATTCCAATTGTACACAATCCCTGCAGTTTCCTTCCCCATCCAATACATCCAAAATCTTGCCGCATTGCATCCTATTTAAGCTTTCTCCCAGCTACTACTCTTGCCCTGCCGTATATACCTATCTCTTTCCATCGCTAAAGTAAACATAATACAATCGTGATCGCTGTCACCAATTTGCTCACTTACCTCCAAATCTAAAATCGTGCCCGATTCATTACCCAATACCAAATCCAATGTGGCAAAGCTCCTTTTTAGTCTGTCTACATATCGTGTACACATTGGACAAAAACTGACACATCTCAAGTACTTGCACGATAATGTTCCCAGACAATATTTAGAAAATTAAAGTCCCCCATAAAAATTACGCTGTCACTCGCTCATATCGAGAATCATTTTTCCTATCTTTTCCACTACATCTCTGGAACTATTTGGAGGCCTATAGAAAACTCCCAACAGGGTTACCTTTCCTTCCCTGTTTCTAACACCAGCTCTTACTACCTCAGCAGACGAACACTCAGACGTCCTTTCTACCACTATAATACTGACCTTGATTAACAATGCCACACCATCTTCCCAACGCCCCCATCTCTTACAGTCTTCCCCCTTCTTACTGAAACATCTAAATCCAGAAACCTGCAATAACCTTTCCTATCACTGCTCTACAATGTCTCTGCAATGGCCACAACATCGAACTCCTACGTTCTAACCCATGCTGCAAGTTCACCCAAGTCATTCCGCATGCTCCTTGCATTAACGTAGACACACAGTAAATCAGCTTCTTGCTTGGTGGCGCCCTCTGGCGACGTTGAAACCATTTTTCTTACCTCACTGTTCTCAACCTCCTGTATGTTCGAACTATAATTTTGGTTCCTATACCCCTGCGAAATTAGCCTAAACTGTTCCGGAGAGTATTAGCAAATTCTCCCTCACTCAACGCAATTTGTACCCCTGTGGTTCAGGTGAAGAGCATCCTGTTTGGAGATGTTCCATCTACCTCAGAAAGAGACCCAATTATCCAGGAATCCAAAACCTCTATCCTGCATCTTCCCTTTAGCCATGTGTTCAGCTCCTCTGATTCCCTATTCCTCACCTATTAATTTCATGCAATTCTTTGTCATTATTTGTCATGGAATCTGCAATATGCCTCAGAGTAAATCATTACATTTCTTTAGCCAGCACCTTCAAAACCGACAAACAAATCCACCCCGAGGGACCAGTGCAGCAGGTAGGTGGGAACACCGCATTGACAAGTTTCTCCGCAAGTCACTTGCTCATCCTGCCCTGGAAACATATTGTTCATTCAGAGTTTGTGTGTCGAAACTCTCGAATTCCCTCTGAATGTCATTTTGGTTCTATCTACACCAAATAGCCTTCAGCAGACCAAGAAACAATCAATTACAAGATAACCTGCGAAGAACAATAAACAATGGCTACATAGACATATTCAACACAATACAAGTTATTCGGTTCACTGGTACTTCTGAGATTATTTTCTGTCATCCACCCGGAAAACAGAAACAATGTGTACACTTCGCATGGCGTAGGTTCTCTCCATCAGCTAATGGATACATCAATGGACAGCATTGTGGGAGATGATGTAATTTACATCTATTCCTGCCTGGGAAGTTCTGGATCATAGGAAATCAATAAAACTGTGACCTTCATGGTTAATGTGAGCCCAGACTTCACCCGGTGTAAGTCTAAATAATTTGTTGAAAGGGATTGAGTGACACAGCTGTGACACAACCTCTTCTTTGAACAAGATTTGCCTCACTCTGTGCTCCTGCTTTCCAATTTGTTGGGGAAGTGTTCCTGGAAAACTCAGGATGTATTGGTCATATCCAAACTGCCTCAACTCCCTGCCCTAGCCCAACATCGGCCTCCGACCTCTTTACATGGCTTTCCCCATTCTAAAATGTTTTCTCAGTTTGTCAGTCACATTGAATATCCTAAGTGAATCTATGCTGCAGCTCAAGCACAACTGAGGAAACCTCTCCAATTACTTTCCACAGAGTTAAGTATGCTACTTCCCACAAATACACAGCATGCCCACTTATTGGTGATTACAATAGTTTCGTTCCCTGATCTCTTCTATTCATTTCCCTTTCTTTGGAGACAGTGTCAGATGTTCCAGTACTCTCAACGATTTGAATATTGGGACACTCCATCTCTTCAGCGAAATGAATGACTGTGTATATTGTACCATTTTCTGATGGTCAGCATCTTGAACACCAACACCAGTAGTGCCTTTGGATGTAACATTGAAACATAGAAAACGTAGAAATACAGAGGATAGGAGGAGGCCATTAGGCCCTTCGATCCGGTCCCATCATTCATCGCAACATTGCTGATCATCCACCTCAGTAGGCCTAATGCTGCTTTCTCCCCATAACTTTCGATCCAATTGCCCAAAGTGCAATAACGACCCACCTCTTTACAACGTTCAATGTTTTGGCATCAACTACTTCCTGTGATAATGATTCCCAGAGGCTCACCACTCTTTGGTTGAAGGAATGGCTCCTCATGTCTGATATTAATTGCCCACCCTAAATCCTTGGACACTGACAGGTCTCGACACGCTCCCCATCGGGAATATCCACCTGCACCTACCCTGTCCAGTTCTGTTAGAATTCTATTAGTCAATCTGAGATCCCCACAATGCATTCGCCTGAACTACAGTGAAAACAATCCCTGTCCTAGTCAAACACTGCTCATACATCAGTTCTGCCAAACCCGGAATCAGCCTGGTAAACCTTCGCTGTTATCCCTCAAGAGCAGCAAAATCGTTCCTCAGAAAAGGAGACGAAAACTGCACACAGAATTCTAGGTGCGGCCTCATCAATGCCCTGGAAACCTGCAACAACACATCCCTGCTCCTGTACTCGAAATCTCCCACAATGAAGGCCAACATACCTTTTGGTTTCTTTACCACCTGCTGCACCTGCATGACAAATTTCAGAGGCTGAGAAGTCCTGTCTCCCAATTTACAGCCATTCAGACAGTAATATACTTTCTTAGTTTGCTTTCATAGTGAATAACCTCGCATTTATTCAAATTATACTGCATGTGCCATCGATTTGCTCGACTCACCCAGATTATGCTGAAGAATCTCTGCAACTTCGTCACTGTTCACCCAGCCAACTTGGTTGCATTTGCATTTGAGATGATACATTTTGTCTCCTTCATCCAAATCATGAATATGTATTTTGAATAGCTGGGGTCCCATCAGCGTCCGCTGTGGCAACCAATCACTACTTGACATCACTTGGCCTGAATCCCCGTTTACCCTTCCTAGTCAGAGATTCATCGAGATGCTTTTATAATGTTGTACTTGTAAGAGGCACCACTATTTCTTTTGGCAGTTCATTCCATATTCGTACCACCCTGTGCATGAATAAGTTGAATCTTACATCTCTTTTAAGTTTTTCCCCTCTCACCCTAAACAAATGTCCTCTAGTTCGAGACATGCCCACTCCAGGGAAAAATACCTTTTCTATTAACACTATCCATGTTCCTCGTGATTTTATAAACCTCTACAAAGTCAGCCAGCAGCCTCCGGAGATTCAGGAAAAAGAGCTCCAGTCTATTCAACCTCTCCCTATAGCTCAAATCCTCCAACCCTGGCAATATTATTGTCAATCTTTTCTGAACTGTTTCAACTTTCAAAACATCCTTCCGGTAAGAGGAAGACCAGAACAGCAAACAATATACCAAATATGGCCAAACCATTCCTGTAATGCCCCAAATTGACCTCCCAATTACCAATTCAATTCTCTGCCCAATAAAACAAAGCATAACAAAAGTCTTCTTCACTTTCCTCTTTACCTGCGACTTCAATTGCAAGGAACTATGAAGGTGCACTCCAAGGTCCCTGTTCTGCGACACAGCCCCAAGACATTTCCATTGACTGTAGAAATCCTGCTATGATTTGCCTTTCCAAAATGCAGCACCTCACATTTATCTGAATTGAACTCCATCTGCCAGTTCTCGGGACTTTTTATTCTGAGATAGCGATCTTTGCTGTCCACAAGACCTCCAATTTTGGTGTCATCTGCAGATAACTATACTTCCAAACCATCCATATAAATGATGAAAAGTTATGGAAACAACACTGATCATCGTGGCACACCACTGGTCACACGCCTCCAGTTTTAATGGCATGCCTCCACCACCACCACACTCGGTGTTCTACCTTTGAGCCAGTTCTGTAGCCAAATGGCTAGTTCTCCCTGTATTCCATGTGGTCTCACCTTGCTAATCAGTCTAGCATCAGGAACCTTATCGAATCCTTAGTGAAATACATATCGATCATACATACCACTCGGCCCTCATCAATCCTTTTCATCACTTCTTCAAAAAAACTCAAACAAGTTCGTGAGACATTAGTTTGCACAAACAAAGCCATGTTGTTTAAACAAAATCAGTCATTGTCTTTCCAAATACATATAAATCCTATCCCTCAGGATTCCCTACAACAACTTGCCCACCACTGATGTCTGGTTCACTGGTCAATTCTTCTCTGGCTTTTCCTTACCAACTTTCTGAAACAGTGGCACTATGTTAGCCAACCTCCAGTCTCCTGGCCCCTCACTTGTGACGAAGGATGATGCAAATATCTCAGCAAGGGACCCAGCAACCAGTTGCCGAACTTCCTATAGAGTTACAGGGTCAGGTCCTGGGAATTTATCCACCTATATGCATTTAATACATCCAGCACCTCCTCCTCTGTAATATGAAGTTAAAAAAAAGATTTCACCATCTACTTCCCACATTCTATAATCTTCTATGTCCTTCTTCACAGTCAATATTAATGCAAAATTTTCAATTATGTCTCCCCATCTTCTGCGGTTCCACGTGTAGGCTGCCTTGCTGATCTTTGTTTTTCGCTTAAACTTGTTTGATAAGAGTTAAAGCTAACGAATGGATATTATGACACGTTTCAATCCTTTTAGAATTTAAAAAAAGGGCAGTAAGTCTGTGCAACACGCCTAATACAGTAAATAGTATGATAGAGACACTTACCAGGGACACCAATGATAGCGAGGATGGGATAATAACCAGTTTGGATCACCCAAAGTACACACATGATCCGTGTTGACAAGGTTGGCCACTCCTGAGAAAGCCAGGAAAGACCAACGGATAAACCCCTGCCCATTGTCATTACATGCCAGTTTAATGCTATAAAACTATGATTCATTGCTGGAACATTCCAGTTTAATGTTGTTATATTCTGATCCATTGCTGTAACATTCCAGTCTAATGTTCCCAGTCTCTGATCTCTTCTCTCCTTTTCTGTGGAGCTGCTGATCCCTGTTAGTGTCGAGATAATGTTTCTACAGATGCTATAGGCTAGGTCATTGAAAGGACTCTGGTATTAATAGAAGAGAGAAACTCTCCAGCGATAATGTTAGAATCCATGGAGATTTGCATTAATTACAGTCAGTGAACACAGAGCTCCAGTTAACTTCTTTCAATCTAACACCATTTCTATCACAATGAAGCAGCACATTTAAGAGTCTAAACAGAAGACTTTGCGATCATTGAGGGAAGAATGGCTGGAAATAGTGGGGGGAATGACCAGAATCATTCTAAATTCCACCAAGTTGCCTTCAAAATATGCAGATTACGAAATCTGGGGGAAAAAAAGCTGTTGATTAGAAAGCATATTGTGTGTGTGTGTGAATATATATATAAATATATATATATATATATATACACACACACACACATATATATAATACAAAGAGAAAGAGAGAAAAAAAATAGAACAATCTGGAGATGTGAGTGGAAAATTGTGCATAGCGAGTTCCATTCTTTGCTTTGACACAATGGGCTGAAGGGCCCATTTATGGTTTCGAGATTTTTATGATACATTGTGCATCAGAACGAAATATGTTCAAATGTTATTGAATTAAATTAGTTTAGGATTTATAATCCTATTGATTAAAGGTGAGTGAGAGTCTGCATATGCCATTGATCAAAAGAAAAAAAACACAATACAGTGGGAATGCTGTTTATATAATGTTCCCCAGTCATCCGTGTTTGAGCAGTGCATTTTTGGAATCATGTCAAATAAACTCAAAGCAGAGTCGAGTGATGGATTCTTGAGGAATGAGGAACGAGTTCTGACAATATACACAAAACAAAGAAGATTTGAAACAGTGAGCATCAACAGTACAATTTGATGAGAATGATTATAACTGCATTTGAAGCATTTTCAGAGCCAGTTCACTTGTTTGATTTGTGGGATAATGTGTTCCTCATCAGTGGAAATGGTGAGAGTTGGGCCTATACACACGGGAGTTTATGTGAAGAAGCAGTGATCTTATTCAGATGGAAATGTTACAGACTTTATTTGACAGGTAGCTGCTAAGATCATGCTTCCCCATTCCCGGGTGCCAGAAGTAGGCTGCACAGTTTAAAGTCTGGGGCCCACAAATTTTAGGTGAAAATAAGCAGGTATTTATTATCGCAAAGGTGTTAGATTTCAAGAATGCAGTCTGGACACTAACGTTTTCTTAGTTTAAAGTCAGATGTGAGGTTGATATTCCAGAAGGGTTGGAGCTGGTCAAGTCACTTGGTTTCACGCAAGCAGAAACAACAAAAAAGAATTTAGAACGACTTTACCATTGATAAAGTTAACTGACGTGATACAGCAACATTACTGCTGCATTGCTCCAATCATGTCACATCCCATAAACACATTCCTTAGCAAAAAGGCAAATTCAAACACAAATTCTTCGAGGCAGGAGAGAAAATCATCCAGAGAGATATCAGAGACAAAGTCAGTTAGGAATCATTTTCTGAAGTTTGCAAGCTTCCTGGTCTCCAGCAACTTGTGACTGCCAGAGCTAAACCATCATGAGAATCAACCTGAACTCGGAGAACTGACCACTCACGTGCCACTGCTTAACTACGTTCTTCCCTCGAAATCTCTGTTTTTAAGACTTTTCTTAAAAAAAACGACAAAATCACCTCATTAAAATGGCAGCAGCGTCACCCTCGTTCCTTAAAAGAAGAAACACCAAAGTATAAAGTTGAGTTCATTTGATACTCTTTAGTCTTAATTTGTTAATACACTAAAGCATATATACATCACATTGACAATAATCATGCACACATTCACTAATACAGGTGATTTCAGTCTGTTCGCTCCTGCCATGAGGGCGGTGCCGAGTTGGAACGTTGGGTTATGGCTCAGAGAATATCTCCGGGATGAATGCATGAATCAGTCCCTCTGCCCTATGGCCAAACACTTTAACTCCCCTTCTCACTGTTCCGAGGTCATGCAGGTCATGGGTCTCTTCCAACGCCAATCGCTATTCAACCGACGCCCAGAGGAAGAACGCCTCACCTTTCACCTTGGGACCCTCCACCACACGGCATTAATGCAGTTGCCTCCTTTTTCCTTAGTTCCGCTCCCCCCATCTTATCCTAGATCCAATCGCCAGCTTGGCACCAAACCACTTGACCTGTCCCAGATGTCTATCTGCCTTCCCACCTCTCCGCTGATCCTTCTCTCCTACCTACTTCACCTCCACTTCAGCTACCTAACGCACTCTCAGCTACATTACCCCCAGCCCCACTCCACCCCCACCCCCCACCCCCATTTATCTCCCAGCCAATGAACCTACAAGCCTCATTCCTGATAAAGGGCTTATGATCAAAACTTTGATTACTCTGCTGCTCGAATGCTGTCTGATCTGCTGTGTTTTTCCAGCACCACACACTCGAATAAAGAACATTATTGGCCACACCAAGACTTAAATGGCAATACCACGTTCAAAATCTCCTTCTCAATTGCTGTACATTTCTGTTGATGAATTTTCAATTTCCTGGAGAAGCATCTAATAGTTCTTTCTATCTTCTAGTTTTCGTCTTGTAAGAGTACAGCATTTACACCCACATCACTCACACCTATAGTCATCTTGTAATACTTTGCATAATTAGGTATGGCTAATACAGCGGCAGTGAGTAACACAGCTTGCAGGCTGTCAAATGCTTTCTGACAGAGTGTTGTTCAATGAATTTTCCTGCATTACTTCAATAATTCAGTGAGTGGAGCAGCCACACTTTTAAATTTCGGAATGAATTTCCAAAATAACCCCTTCTGTCCAGGCAATCCCTTTTTTACAGGGTGTGGGAATTTCCAGAATAATCTGTGTTTCACATTCCGTGAGGTCCGATAACATGACCCACGTACATGACTTTGTCTTTGACGAATTCACTCTTAGCCAGGTTTATCATCCAGCCTCTCTCCTGAAGTCGTTCGAACATTTTGCTTAATTCTGCAAAACTGCGACTGACAAAGAAGTGAATCTGCACAGCTACAGCGTTTTCTGCTTGAGTTCATAGATCTCTGGACATCGGAGTGCATCTAGGAAAAATTAACAAACAGTGAAATTCACAGCTGACCATGGAGGAAACTGTTTGGGAGACTCACAGTACAGAAACAATAAGTTATAGTTTTAACATGTAACCTTACTTTATGTTTACGGTAGTAGGTAGAAGTAGTGAGTTTTTTTCATGATTGCATGATTTATTGAAATCATTCTGTTCATTAAATTTTAAAAATGCAAAACACAAGTACTATGTTAGGCCGAAGAACGTTTTTAGAGCAAAAGACAGTCCTATTTTTTTCCGTCCGTAAATTGTGAAGGAGAAAAGATGATCTTTAGTAGACTGATAGGTTCTTCTTATCGGATGTAGGAGTTTAGGGAGATTTTACATGTTACTTATAAAACATCAGATCGTTCCATTAGTTTTCATTTTATCAAAGTACTAACTTCAAATTTTATTAGATTCTAGCATATTGGGGCATAATTCAAACTGCTTGGGCAAATTTGAATTATTTTTCCACAGCAAAACAGCTGTACAATTGGTTTTGACCTAGTACGACATTTTTACCTCGTTCAGAACAATTCGTATTGTGTTAGGAAGTCCTTAATGGCTCTTCAAATTTCCTAAAGGTACAGTACACTTGCACTTTGATAACAGGATAAATAGACAAAGTATTAAATGGATATTTGACCATTGCTTGCAAATGGGACGAGATTAGTTTAGGATAACTGATTGGCATGGATGAGTTGGACTGAACGTTCTGTTTCTGTGCATCACATCTCTCTGACTCAATCACTCTAAATGTTCTCACTATGTATGCCTAAAAATCACCAGGTTATCCATACATAACAAACAACTGGGTAATATTGAAATGATTTTATTGGTTCCTACTTTGAAATGTGGCTGGTGTATTTTTCATAACAAATAACATAACTCTAAATTATATAGTCTATTCGGTGTTTCAAAAACCAAAATTGTTTCTGCTCTTTGAGGTAAGGTACATGCGAGCAAATATATGTGTGTCCCAATTCTCAATACAGTCTTCCAAATGTGGAATCAGGTGTGAATCAGATTTTGTGTCTGTACTGACATAAACGTTGTGTACCATCTGGTTTTGAAACCATTATCATGGGTGAGCTCCAGTCACTACAAATCAATTTGATTATGTTGTCCTGGAGCATGCGTTCAATCTCAGTTGTTAACAAGTGAGCCAACGTCAGAGGGCCGTTATGTGGCCCTCTAAACACCCGTTGAAGGAGCAGTTCTCCAAAGGCTAGTGCCTCCAGATGCACCTGTTGGACTTCCACCTTATGTTGTGTTGTTTTTATCATTATTCTATTAAGTCTACAAGGACGTTGCTTAAGTGGAACAGCACTTCATCATTTTCCTACATGAAGCATAATTCGATTATTACTTCCCCGTTTATTCAAATTTATTTCCCCATGCGATACTACTAACTGTTTCTGGTCATGTTGATTTTCTACTGGAAGGTAATGCAATAATTTAATACAATTTTGACAATATTCTCATTGAACAGTCTAATCTGAGGAATGTCCACTTGAGAATCCTCTGAATTGTGTTCTTCATTATGTGCTGTACGCAGTAACTTAGTCTCTTTTTTTACTTTCCTGCCAAAATATATTTTGAGCATATTAACATGACGCACTCAATAAGATTACATTCTGCCTGGAGACCTTGTCAAATAGTTCACCTCACTCAATCTCCCTTCGACTTGATAAAGTCAATGAAACGTTGCTTTTAAGTTTCATTGGAAGCAATGTTAACACCTTATCTCTGACAGTACAATTGTGAGTTTTTGATTTTTTTCTGCTTCCTGTTTCATCTCATAATCTGATATTTTTAAACATCAGTGTTGTAAATTCCCCCACTCTATTTACCAATTCGCAAAAAAATGACACATAGTCCAGAGATGTGGTCTCTAAATTTTGTCTCAGCAATTTCTCCTTCACCAATTTTAGTGACGCTCTCACCTCGTGCCCAAAAACCTCATCCAAATGGACTGAATTGATCGATCTATTTATTGCAACTCTAATGACAAAAAGGACAAACAGAATTCCTTCATCGCCGTCATCTGGATTCTCTTCATAAAACACCCTTAACATGGTCGTTAATGTCTGATTCCAACTTTCTCGTGCTCCCTGCGATTCTGGATGATCGGCAGTTTATTTGATTTGTTTTATTCCTGAACTATTCATACGTTTCCTGAATATCTTTGATATAAATTTTGACGCTTGATCTGGTGTTAACTCTGTAGGTAGTCCCTATCTAGTCAAAAATTTGAGCAGCTCTCCTACAATACTTTAACCTGTATTATTGCTTAAAGAAATGGCCTCTGCAACTCTTGTAGACACATCTATGATTGTTAACAAATACTGATTCCTACATATTGATTGAGGCAGGGGTCCTACACAATCAATTAAGAGTCTTTTTAAAGGTTTCCCAAATGCAGGAGTGGTGCAGATTTTATTACTGCCTGTGGTTTTCCAATTACTTGACATGAATGATATATCTGATAAAATTCAATTACATTGTTACGCAATCCAAGCCAGTAAAAATGTTTTTTGTCTTTTTTAGCTTGAGTTTCATAGCCTCTATATTACCAGCTGCTGGTCATTTATGTTCTCCCAGCAACACCAACACTGTGACTTCATATGGCCTACTTTATTGCAGTGAAAACACCGGAGCTTTTACCTTTTCTTTCCACTTCATCGGTTTCCATTTTACCCTGTGGTAAGTTATCTTTATTATCTTCACCATTATCGATCTTTCCCTCACTGAGAGAGGCTTTCTCTGTTCCCCAAATTCTACCCCTCATGGATTGATATTGACTTTGGAAGCTCAATTTTGGTTTACGAACCAAGTAGTTATCATCAGACATTTCAGTACTCATCTTGCTAATTTAACTCTCTGATCTTCCACTTGAGTTCTCATTACCTCAGGAATTTTTGAACTCCTTCAAAATAATTGTCCCTCTAAGAGTGTCACATGTGTAATCTTTTTTAAATTCCCTTATTCACCAATCACAATTCCTTACTTTGATTCTTCCAAACTCAATGTGCATTTGACTACAGTCCCTCCTTCGACTTCTGCATTGCTATCTGTAGGATGCTGGCACAAGCTCTTATGCATTTAAGATGGATTTCTTCATCTTCTCTTATGCCTCAGATATCTCCTCTGACAGTGATGTGAGTACCTTACGAACTCTACCTTCCAACTTTACTTTGATCAACAAAACCAATATGGTCACTTAATTGTTTAGTCACTTACTCAATTAAGTTGAAAACGTTTCTACATTCTTACCATCAAATTTAGCAATGCTTGTGTATATTTGAAGAGATCCTCAACATGACTTTGGCAACGATGAGGTTGTTCATCCGCTCCTCATTAAGCTGACCTCCTACTTTCACCTCCATCTCTTACAGCGACTTTAGTAAGTGCCAATTTCTGAACTTTAATCACCTGCCATTGTATTCTAGCCATTTCCAAACATTCCATTGGCATTTGCACGAAATTTAGTGCCGAGCTATTGCTGTAATTACCTCTCCTTTTCCCACACACAAACGCAAATCCAAAGAAAGACAATCAGGAATCATTTGCTAAAGCTTACAACCTTTCTGGTCTCCAGTATCTTGTGACTGCCCGAGGGAAAGCAAACGAGAGAAAAACTGAACTGGGAGAACTGGCCATTCACCAGCCATTGTTAAACTAAGCTCAGGAGATTAAATTAAGCTCTTCTTAGACCGCTCAGCACCTCTGTCTTTAGAAACTCTCCTTAAATAAAGGACAAACTCACCTTGTTAAAGTAAAGCATCATCACAAATGTAATTTTTACTTTAAACAGATCTTTCCAGGGAGCAATAGAGACTTTTAATTCCTGTTTGAATACTGAATTAAAGGTTGTGTGGAATAGGATTGATCAACTGAATGACCTGCATATGTCCCTATATTTGCACTTGTATCACATAGCTCTTAAATTTGTGTGAAGGAAAACAATTACTAAATAAGGACTCTCCTTTTTCAAATTGACAAAAGGATATTCTTTTCTCCAGATGACAGTGCTAACTGTAAAATTCTCATTCCAGGAAGCAGGACTGCCTGGCTTATGGAAAGTATTTGAGTTTGAGCTTCACGGGATGGACAAAGGAACCAATGTTATTTAGAACAGTGGGATGTTCAACTACAATCAGATCAGCAATGATCTCTCAATAGTACAGCAGGTTCGAGGGACACAATAGTCAATTGCTGCTCTTAACGTGTGTAGCTTTCTTAGCCAGTCCTTCGAGGCTGCTATTGCGCCCGAGGAAGGCGATTCAACCACCCAGAATAGTTACCCTCGAATAGAAGATTCATCTTCTCTAAAATGCAAAGCAGAGTCAGGATTACGTAATGAGCACAGAATGAGCCCTTTAAAGCTTCAATACTAAGGTAGTAAAAAGTCGGGATAAATGTGTAAATGTAAGGTTTAAAAAGCTTTAATTGTTGGAGAGTCAAAGATATCAGTGTATCCGAATGATTTGGATGATGGTAGTGAATTTATAGGTGTTCAATTAACTCATGCATCAAGATGGTCATTCAATAAGTTGTCAAGTGGAGTATGAGACTCTCCAGTGGGACATAGGCAGGGGAAGTGAGTGAACAAGCATTCGTCAGAAACAGTAGCACTGCATATGTTATGGGAACTAGCATATTATGGCACAAAGGATAAAACAACAGGAAAAGATTGAAATGGAGAACTTGGTGATCCAGAGAGATTTGTCTGTCCTCGTTGATGAATCTCAAAAGACGTTATCATGCAGATAGAGGAAGTGCCAGAAGATAATGAAACGATGCTTTGTTTCTGCAAAAGCTTTGAACTTTCAAACAGTCGTTTTCTTCGTGCATTGCAGTTTGATCTCCGTAACTGTAGTAATTCCCAGGGATATCGACCTTCACTCATTCCTGGAATGAAGAGTTTATGATATCAAAGTTTAGTTGGTGAGATCTGAGAATGAGCGGTGATTTTATTGAATCATATAAGACCTTCAGCAGTGTGTTTTGTGTGTATATCCAATGGATACTTCTGCTTGTGAAGGAAACTCAATTTGGGGAAATAGTCATTGAATAAGATCTTTTCATTTTAACATATTATAAAAATATGAATCATAAAAATAAAATCTCTTGACCGACATAATAATAAGTAGCACTGCTGAAGATGGCAGATGTTTCAGCCTGGAAACTTTCAGAGAGAGTTCATGACATTCAGTCTGGGGTTGGGGTAAAACTATTGCATGTTGGAACTCAGAGAAGGAGAGAATTTATGCTGCCTGTGAAGCATGAGCTCACAGCCCTCTGTCTCTCTATACAGCAGCATGGAGAAGCTGAGAAACCCAACGTCATCTTTCCCACTTGTGGTGAATTTCTGTGGGGTATGCGTTGTCAGAAAAAAACCTGGCAGCTGAAGCAAAGGTCATTCAGCCAAATACAACTGGTCAAGGACTGGAGTCCAGCACCAGCAGCCTGTGTGAGCAGAACCGCATCGCAACACTATCTAGTATTATCTGTTATTTCTTCTGGGTCATGAGTTTAACTATCAATTGTTCGAGGTGTTTCAAAGTTAAAAAAAAGTGTGGCACTGGAAGAGCACAGCAAGTCAGGCAGTATTCGAGGAGCAGCAGAGTCGAAATTTCGGTCAGAAGCCCTTCATCAGGCATTCATGATGAGGAGCTTATGCCTGAAGCGTTGATCCTCCTGATACTGGGATGCGGCCTGACCTGCTGTGTTTTTCCAACGCCACACGTTTTGACTCTGATCTCCAGCATCTGCAGTCCTCACTTATTCCTCCAAAGTGTTTCAAAGATAACACTCTGAAGAGCTTTACATTTCCTCATTGTAGCTTTGTTTGGGGAGTTTTAGCTTGAAAATAACGACAATGTTTTTACTTAATATGTAAACTTGGCAAACTTGTTAACGCTGAACTAGATAAAGTCTGAGACCTGTATTTATTTTTAATGTTACCAACGCAGTTATATTTTAAAATGTAGTGATTGGTGGAGATATGTGACAAGAAGTGAAACAGGGATCCCTCTGAATTCAAACATGGAATCATCAAGACTGGGTGGAAAAATCCAGCATTAATCAGTTTAAACGTGCTCCCCTATCCAATACGATTATATTATCAATACCAAAAGCATATTCCCACGTTCTTTCCTTTTTAATTGATTACCATGAAGATCTATTTAAAAACAAACTGCTTCATGCTTTAATGTGTACAGTGTCTTGGCTTTTCTCATCTCACTAATAAATACTTTTCCCATCTGACCCAACAGTAAAACATGTTTTAGACTCCCCAAACATTAAAAACATCCCGTTTGCACGTAATCTCTACAGTCATAGATTCAAATGATTATAGAATCCCATCAGCACAAAGACAGACCCTTTTGTGCAAACTGGTCTAAGCCGACCAAACCATCCATCTACGCTAACCCCATTTCCCTGCACATGGACCATATCCTCCTCAACCTTTCTTATTCAAGTATTAATTCAAATACCTTTCAATAGCTGTTAATATCCCTGCTCCAACCACATCCACTGGCAACTCCATACAAAATCGTACCATCGTATGAGTAAAGAGTTGCCCTGCAGGTTCCCTCTTATTCTTTCCCCTCGAACATTAAACTGATGCCCTCGAGTCCTCGTTTCCCCGAGTGTGGGAAAAGACTGAGTGCATTCACTCTATCCGTGCCTCTTTTGAACGTACAAAACTTCTATAAGAGCCCCTCTTAGTCTCCTCGGCAGTAAAGAGAAAAGTATTCGCTTGTCCAATCTTTCCCTGTAGCTCAGACCGTTGGAAAATTGGCAACATTCTTGTAAATTTCTTCTGCACGCTTTCCAGTTGAATAACATCCTACCTATAGTTAGGTGACCAAAACTGAAAACAATACTCAAAGTGCAGTCTAATTAACGTACTACACATCTGCAACATAATTTCCCAACTTCTGTACTTAATGCCCTGAATCATGAAGGCCAGTGTGTCAAAAGCCTTCTTCACTACCCTGTCTAATTGTTACTCCACTTTCAGAGAAGAGTGCACCTGAACCCCCACTACGGTCCTTAACGTCCTATCATTCACCATGAAATTCCTATCTTGATTTGACTTTCCAATATGCAAGAACTCACACTTATCTGGATTAAACTCCACTTGCCGTTTCTTGGCCCACTTCTCCAGCTAATCAAGTTCCTACTGCAATTTCTCATAACCTTCCTCACTGTGCATGTTACCAACTATTTTAATGTCATCTGCAAACTTACCAACCATGTGTTGTGCACTCTCATCCAAATCATTGATATTGGTAGCAAACAGCAATGGGCCCAGCACCGACCCCTGAGGCACTCCACTAGTCACAGTCCTGAAGTATAAATGCATCCTTCTACTGTTACCATCTGCTCATCACCATCAAGCTAATTGGGTATCCGATTTGCCATATTGCCCTGGATTCCATGAGATTTAACCTTCAAGGCGAACCTTATCAAAGGGCTTTCGGAAATCACGTCTACCACTTTGCCCTCATCAACATTCTTGGTTACTTCATCAAAGAACTCTCATAAATCTGTAAGGCTGATCTCCCACGTACAAAGCCATGCTGATTACTCTGAAACAAACCCTGTCTCTCCAAATGCATTTATGCCTTATCTCTCAGAATCTTCTCAGAAAACGAACCCACCACAAACTTCAAGCTTATTGTTCTGTAGTTCCCAGACTTTTCTCTGTAGTCTTTCTTGAATATTGTCACAACGTTCGCTACTCTCCAATCTTTCGGGATCTCACCTGTAGCTAACAGTTTTGCAAATATATCTAGCCAAAGTTCTGCAATTTCTATTCGAGCCCCTTGCAGTGTTCTTGGATATATCTCGTCAGGACTAAGACATGTATCCAAATTCATGCACTCTAATACATCCCATATCTATTCTAATGTAATATAGAATGTCTAGGAGAAAGTGAGGTCTGCAGATGCTGGAGATCAGAGCTGAAAACGTGTAGCTGGAAAAGCGCAGCAGATTAGGCAGCATCCAAGGAGCAGGAGAATCGACGTTTTGGGCATGAGCGCTTCTTCCGGAAGAAGGGTTCATGCCCGAAACATCGATTCTCCTGCTCCTTGGATATTGCCTGACCTGATACACTTTTCCAGCAACACATTTTCAGCTAATATAGAATGTCCCCAAGTTATCACCAATACCTTCCCCAAGTTCCAAGGTATTCAAATGTTTCTCCACAGTAAACACAAAGGAGAAATAGTCACTGACAACCTTACCCTGGTTCGGCACTGACATTTCCTCTTTGGTCCTTAAGGTAACCCAATTCTCACTCTAGTTATTCTTTTTTTCTTTAATATACTTAAAGAACCTCTTTGGCTTCACCCTAACCTTCTCAGCCAAGACTATCTTGTTCCCCCTATTCGCCCTCCTGATTTCTTTTTTTCAGTAAACTCCTGCATCCCTTGTAGATCTTCAGGGTTTCCTTTATTCCCAGCTGCCTATACCTGAATGATGCATCCCTCCTTTTTGTGGTCAAGGTCTCAATATCGCTTGTCATCCTGGGTTATTTTTTCCTGCCAACGTTGCCGTTTATCCTCACAGGAACATATAGACCTTGAACTCTAACTATCACACTTATAAAAGACCTCCCACTTGTCAGAGATCAGTTTACCTGTAAACAAACTACTCCCATCAACCCCGCAAGATCGCGTCTAGTTCCATTAAAATTTGTCTTAGCCCACTTTATAAGTGAACCTATGGACCAGTATTATCACTCTCCTAAACTGTTATGAAATTAACACAACCATGTTCACTGGTTCAAAAGTGCTCCCCACTGTCACCTCAGTCACCTCAGTCACCTATCCTGCCCTATTTCACAAACATAGTTCGTGTTTTCCCCTTTGTGTGCAGGACCCCTTATTAAATGCTTGAGGAAACATTCCTGAATGCATTGAGCAAATTCCACTCCATCTAATCCTCAACGCTCTGGCAGTCCCATTCTATGTTAGAAACATTTCAATCTCCTATGATTGCTTCTCTATTGTTCCTGCAAATCTGCCCAGTTTCCCTGCACAGTTGTTCCACTAATTCCCATTGACTATTTAGGGCCAATAGTACAACCTCATTAACGTTACCAACCCCTTCTTATTTCTTAGCTCCACCCGGTAAGCTTCATTGGATGAATCTTCAGTTACTTCATCTCTGATTACTACTGTAAAATATTATCAATTTCCCAAAATATTTTCCACGTGCTAATATAACTTTGATATTAAAACTTAACAGTTTCCTGCACTGACGTTAGGCTGACTGTTCTGTCCATCACTGATTTACTTGCCTCTCTCTGTCATGTTAAACCGTAAAATTACATTTCCCACCATCCAATCTGCGGGAACTTCTCCAGAGTCAATGGAATGATGGAAGAAGGCAACAATTGACCATGTATTTCCAGGTATCTGTTGACTTAAACAACCAGGAATGCAGTCCTAACATGTTAAGCAGTTTGTGCTAAGCCAAAACCTTCATACCAAAAATCAGTCGAGTGAAGAAACCTAGTCATTTGCTATGCTCGGGAGTCAATCTTCTGTTTTTCATAGACAGCAACAACCAGATCGTCCCGTGACTTGTTTTTTGATTCTCTATTTAAAATACGTTAGCTTTTTGATTTTTGCTGTGAATGCGCTCACATTGTTTTACAACTTTTGCTCACTTACTGAATCTGTACATCATGTCTCATCTTCATTATGTTCTTAACATAGTTTGTTCTCTTGTGTATCAGCTTCTTCCTTGTGCAATGTAAGGGCATGTCATCCAGACTTTCAGCATCAATTTGGCTATTTTTCAAATATACGAATACTAACTTATCTTTTGACTAGGTGTTTCACAGCAGGCTGAAGAATAGGAAAAAACTCAAGTTGTCAGGGACAAGTTTTCAGCGTGGGTAAAGGATTAGCTGACTGGCAGTAGGCAGGGAGTAAGTATGAAGAGGTCTTTTTCATGGAAGGTAGTCGGTGATTAGGTGAGTTCTGCAGGAATCAGAGTTGAGACCATAACTATTCACGTTATACATGAACATTCTGGACAAAGTAACTGATGGGATTGTTGCTAAGTTTGCAAATGTCTAATAGGCAGGTAGCTGCGAAAGTACTTGGACAGATGAGGAGAATGGGTAAAAAATGGCAGGTAGAATAAAATGTGGGAACTTGTGAGGCAGCATCTTTGGTAGGAAGAATGGAAGGATAGACTGTTTTTAAAAAGGGGAGGGTCTTCTATAAAATAGAACACACAACATAGAATATAGAAAAGTACAGCACCAAGCAGGCTCTTGGGCCCACAATGTTATGCAGAAGATTAATCCTAATGTAAAATAAAATAACCGTAACTACGCACCCCTCAATTCACTGCTGTCCATGTGCATGTCCAGTATTCACTTAAATGTCCCTAATGGTTCTTCTTCCACCATCACTGCTGACAACACATTCCATGCATTCAGAACTCTCTGTGTAAAGAACCTACCACTGATGACCCCTCGTTACTCTTCTCCTAATATCTTAAAACAATGACCCCTCATGCCAGTCAATCCTGCTCTGGGGAAATGTCTCAGGCTATTGACTCTATCCATGCCTCTCCTTATCTGGTATACCTCGATTCAGATCTCCTCTCTTCCTTTTCTCTCCAGAGAGGGACGTTCGAGCTAATTCAACTTTTCTTCATAAGGCAAACCCTCCAGTCCAGGCAGCATCCTGGTAAACCTTCTTTGCATTCTCTCCAAAGCATCAGTAGCTTTTCTAAAGTAGGGCGACCAGAACAGGACACAATATTCCAAGCGTAGACTCCACGATGTGGAGTGGATATTCCAGGAGTGATGAAGCTGGTCAAACCACTCAGCTTTAAGCAAAACACAATGTTATCGAAATACTTCAGCTGAAACACGAAGAAAACAGAATTTAGAATAACTTCATTATTTGAAAACTCAAGCACCTCAGTAATGCAACTTAACCAATGAGCTGTTCCAATTCCCGTAACATCCCATAAACACACAATTTGGTGAAAGGTAAATGTAAACACAGAATCTTGCAGGCAGGAGAGATTTCTGAGATAAAATTCAGTCAGGGATCATCTACTGAAGTATGGAATCTGTTTCAGCTGCAGCAGCTTCTGAGCCTGCTATCGGCAGCTTCTCTGTTACAAATAAACCAAATCAGAAAAAATGCCTGAACCGGGAGAACTGGCCACTCCTCACCATTTTTCAACTGGGCTCTTTCTGAGACATTTTGACACCTCTGCCGTTACAACTTCCCATTTACAAAAAAAAACCCAAGGATAAAATAACCTTCTGAATGTGGCAGCATTATTACACTAATCTGAGAGTGTTTGAAAGAGAACAGTGTAGATGGAGCTTTAACTTGTATCAAAACCTTTCCATTACCTGTCCTGAAACTGTGTGATAGTGGTAGTGCAGAGTGAAAAAAGGCCCTCGGCCTATTAAGTCCACACCAACTCTCCAAAGCCTATCCCACCTAAACTCATTCCTCTGCAGTTACTCCGACTAACCCACAAATCCTTGAGAACTATAGGAAATTCAGCATGGCCAATTTTCCTAACCTGCACATCTTTGGATTATGTGAAGAAACCCACACAAACATGGGGAGAATGTGCAAAGTCCACACAGACAGTCGCCTGTAGCTGGAATCGGACCCTGGTGCTGTGAGGCAGCAGCGGTAACCACTGAGCCACTGTGCCACCCATGTTGCCCATTTCCTGGGTGTGTCTGATGGGGATACTGCAGGGTGATCTTTAATATTTAGCTAACTCCAGTCTATAACTAACCTTCAGTGTTCGATTGGGTTAGCACAGTGTGAATGTCAATCTGTATTAGATGTTGTGATTACGCTGTTCTGGTGGCTCCTGATGTAGATCAGTTTATGTGGTGTTTTACTTTTTATCTTATCCTGTGCTGCACCTGTCCTGGCACTGTTGGTGTGGGGTCGATATGAAGTCTGATTAATCAATTTCTAACTTCATGCTGGACGTGGCCTGGAAATTTGAAACATGCCGTTTTAGTGGGAACATTACCCTGTTTCTAACCCCATGCTGTACCTATCCTTCATTTCTTGATGGAGGCAATGTCACGGGTGGCTTAGAGCATATCAAACACAATGCTGAATATCGCTGAGGAATACGAAAGGGCTAACATAGGTGTACATTTATTCTGTGTGTAAACCCATACTATCCCTGTCCTTGACTGACGATGTATCAGTGCAGTGTGAGAGTTATTTCACACCTAACCGTTTTATTTACTGTCCCATTTATCTAGATGAGTGCAGCTTCATCTCTAATCCATTAACACTCGGTAGCAGCAATGTGTACTGTACACAAGATGTGCAGAAATTCACGCAGGATTCGAATACTACACCTTTCAAAATCAGGGACATCAGAAGGACAAGAGTAGCAGATAAATGGGAATACTAGCGCATTCATGTTCTGTCCAAACCACTCCTAGTTTAGCAATACATCACTGTTTATTTCGTGTTATTGTTTCGACATCTTCCCTCATTATGTCTCCCGAAACACACAGACGACAACAGTTCAAGAAAGCAATTCACCAACACCTTTTCAAGGGAAACGAGAGAATGGGCAATGAATACTGACGTAATCAGCAACAGAATGAAATAAAATTAAACATATTGTCCAAGCATGACCAATATTGGCTAGGGAGATGAGAGTTTGTGCACGCAGGTTGGTTGGGTCGAGTCAGTACCTTGCTTGCTGTGAACAGTTGATGCTGGGGTCGGGGTTTGCTATTTGAAACAATACGTCAGTATTTCAGAGTCAAGGCCTACATACCTAGCATCACGCAGACATTGACATTCACATACCAAATTACTGACTTGCGAGATAAAAGCAGCAAATATGTACTCGTATCGACTGTAGAACATTTGGATACAGTTAAATTATTGTCCCAAAATGTTAGTGTTTGTATATTAGCACAAATACTCATACAAGTAAAAATACTTGTACATTTTTAAAGTCCTTATGCTTAATCATTTGATCTTGGGCGCATGATTTGAAAGTTCCTTATTGTGATTTGTGCATTGTTTTAATGATATTCCAGTTATAAATTTGAACAAAACAAATGGGTGGGTTTGTACGAAGTGAGCAATCAAAGGCTTTACGACCTTCAGGAATAAAATTTTGCCGTCAGTGGTTAAGGCAATGCCGAAAACATTTACATAGAAATTTCCATTTGTTTCCAAACCCAGCCAGTTGTTCTGTTCAATTTTACGGTGAGAATATAATGAAAAGTGTGAACAAATCACAATGAGGTACTTTGAAATGCTCAGTCTGGTTACTGTTTGGATACTGACATTGTGGAGCTGATGTACACTCAATATCGTTTATGAGGGTTCAATATAAGACGCCATGTGCTGCAGGAGTCCATCACATTTATAATATCTTCAGGGGGATTGGGTTCAATGTGCAGAACTATAGAGCTTTGGTGACACACTCAAAGTCATCAGCAGAGATAAAATTGCACGACATGGTTGTTGGCAGGTCATTTATACAAGTGCTGAAATGTACGTGGACCAGCATGAAGCCCTATGATAGACCTTTGAACAGGCTGTCTCATGCACTCCCTTCTTGGTTTGGGCTGTTTTTGTTGTAAGGGATAGTGTGAATAACAGTCCAGCTCAAGTTTGGAAGCCCCCTGGACAAACTTGGCTGATGGTCGGTATTTTGCAGATTGCAGTGGTGAGGTGTGATAACGCTCTTTCTGAATTCAGGCTTTCTTTTAAAAAATGTCATGTGCAGGAAATGTGCTGACTGCATGATGGTAAAATCACTGATCTGAAAATGGTTAGTACAGTCACTGAGTTGTACAATAATTAGGTGTGTACGTTGGTAATTTAAGTTTTGTTCACTTCAATTCTTTGTAACGGAAAAGCAATGATGTTTGGTTTATTTTCAAATATGTAAGACATAAAGTGACAGTAACTCTCTATGATACAAAATGTAAAAGTGACCTGCCATATATTTCCAACAGACTAATCAAGCAACACTCAGATATTGTGTGTAGAGCAGGATTCTGTGAACAGGACTATGTCTCCAGCAACATCACCATCCTCTCTGTCCCACTGACAGGAAACAGCCAGGCAGAGGGGGACAAATATATACAATATTGGTATATAGTCAATATAGTGCTCAGCATTAATGCTGGATCCTGTTGGGGTTAGACTGCTCTGTGGCAAGTTATGAGGGAATCAATAGAAGGGAAACATATAATTGATTACATCGTCACCGATCTGCCTGCTGCAGATGCACCTCTCCATTTCATATATTGGTAAGAATGGTCACTCCACAGTCCTGAAAGGGAGGAGGGGCTATCTTAATTTTGTAGACCCTCCACCATTTTATGTAGCAATCTGTGCGCAGAATGGGACAGAATTTGAACAGATCGAGCAACTAACAACGAGGAGTCCATGAGGTGCAGTGGGCCATCAGCAGCAGCGCAACTCATGCAGTCTGCAACCTCACAGTCTGGCATACTTCCCACTGTATACTAACCATCACGGCCCGACATACTTCCCACTGTATAGTAACCATAACGGCTAAAAATGCCTCCGACTGTATAGTAAACATCAAGCCAGGGATCCCTTCCTGGGTCCGTGAAGAGTGCAGAAGGACATGCTGGGAGCAGCACCAGCCAAACCTAGAGATGAGTGGACAACCTAGAGAAAATCTGATTGCCTTCAACTACAAAGCAGGCCAACTTGCATGCTAAGAAGCGTAAGCAGCCAGTTATGGACAGAGCTCAGTGATACCAGAATCAATGGTATAGATGTATCTATAAGGTCCTGCCCCATTTAGTTATAAACGACAGTGGACAATGAATGAGACCATTGGAGGAGAGGGCTGCTCTCTCACAATGAAATCCCCAGTTATGCAAAACAGTAGCACATCAAGGAAAAAATAAAGCTGCTGTAACTGGAACAATCTTCAGCCAGAAGGGCTGACCAGATGATCCTTTTCAGCCTCCTTCAGAAGTCTCCAGCATCACATATCTCAATCTTCAGACAACTCAATTCACCCCACACAATGTCAACACATGGCTGGAGACACTGAAAACTGTGATTTAACACCAGTGATTGCCACATCTATAACCAATCTGATCCATTCCAGCAAGAACACTGAGACCTACCTAAAATATGATAAACTGCCCAAGTATGTCCTGTACATAAAACGCAGGGCCCTTGTATTCCAGCCAGTTGCTGACCCATCGGTGCAGGGTCTACCATGGAAATGTGAAGGAAGGTGTGAGCAATAATGGGATGCATCAGCAATAACCTGTGTCATTCAGTTAATGTCCCTTCAGGCTCACTCAGATCCGAGCCCATTGCACGCTCAGTTTAAAAGAGGAGAATTCCAAACGAGCAGTGAGTGTAATTACTGTTCAAATCAAGGCACCGTGTGACAGGGTGTGACAATAAGAGCCCGAGTATAATTATACTTACTCAAAATCTGGGGGAATTACTCTCCAGTTTGGAATTATCCCCAGCAACAATAATGCCTGTTGTCAGTGTGAGTAATTCCCCCCACAACATTAATGCCTGTTGTCGGTGTGAGTAATTATCATCTGCAACAATGATGCCTGTTGTCAATGTGAGTAATTCCCCCCACAACAATAATCTGGTTGTCAGTGTGAGTAATTATCACCAGCAACAATAAAATCTGTTGTCAGTGTAAGTAATTATCACCAGCAACAATAATGCCTGTTTTCAGTGTGAGTAATTCACCCACAAATATAATGCCTGTTGTTAGTGTGAGTAATGAACCCCAACAACAATAATGTCTGCTGTCAGTGTGAGTAATTATCCCCAGCAACAATCTTGCCTCTTGTCAGTGTGAGTAATTATCCCCAACAACAATAATGCCTGTTGTCAGTGTGAGTAATTATCCCTAGCAACAATAGTGTCTGTGGTCAGTGTGAGTAATTATCCCCAACAACAAGTATTCCTCTGTCCCTGTGAGTAATTATCTCCAACAATAATATCTGTTGTCAGTGTGAGTAATTATCCCCAGCAAACATAATGCCTGCTGTCAGTGTGAGTACTTATCCCCAGCAACAATAATGCCTGGTGTCAGTGTGAGTAAATATTCTCAGCAACAATAATGCCTGTTGTCAGTGTGAGTAACTGGAACTCCAGGTGAGCTCTGCAGCAATTCCTCAGGAAAGAGAATGTCCGAGGCTCAACCATTTCCAGCTGCTGCAATGACCCTCTCTCCATCATAAGGTCAGACGGGGCAATGTTCACTGATTATACGATTCCTGAAAAAGGCCATGCTGAAATGTAACAAGACCTGGAAATTATTCAGGTTTAGTATGACAAACGGCAACTAATAATCACGCCACGTAAATATTAGACAAAAAGTAACAATAAAGATTCAAACCATTTTGACCTTCCATAACATTCCCATCACTGAGTCCCCAACACGATGTTTATTAGTATCCTGGGTGCTATCATTGCCCAGAATGTGCCCTGGACTGGCCCCATAAATAATACTGCCTTTAAGAGCAAGTCAGGTGCGAGGAAATCTGCAGTGAGCAACTAACCTGCTGATTCCTCAAAGGCTGTGATGAATAACATCCCAGGAATAACACAGGACATAACCAACCCTTTTAATTACTATCACTTCCATGACCATTCATCCACTCCATCACTGATGCTCAATAGTAGCGTTGTATACCATTTACAAGGTTCACTGCACCAAGCTTTATTGGAGAGCAACTTTGAAACCCACTTTAATCTAGAAGAACTCAGGCATCGGGTTCTTTGGAAAATCAGCTAACTGCAAGCTCACTCCTTCATACGGTCAGATGTAATGATATTTGCTCATGAGTTTATAATTCCTTACTCCTCAGATCACGAAATCAGTCTGAATGCTGCAAGACTTAGACAACAGCCAGGCCTGGGCTGACAAGTGGCAAATAACATTCGAGCCACACAAATGTCACACAATAACCATTATAAACCATCCCACCATCGCTATTCAACATTCAATGGCAGTACCATTGCTGAATCCATTGGCACTAACATTCTCAGGTTTATCCAAGACTGTACAGCTGCTATAGTTAGAGCATCAGATCAGAAGTTAGGAAGCCTGCAGCGAGTAACTTATTCTCCTGTCTTGCCAAAGTCTGTCCAAAATCTCCAAGGTTCAAGTCAGGATTTGATGGAACAATCTCCACTTGTCTGATGAGTGCAGCTCCAACAGTACTCAGACAGGTTGACACGATTAAAGAATAAGCAGCCCACTTGATTGGTCCCCATCCACAATGACATCCTCCCTCCCCCACCGACACTCAGCAACAGGTGTGAGTACCATCGCCCTCCTTAGACAGTACCATCCACACTCATTACCACTGCCACCAGGAAGGAAAAGGGCAACAGTGATCATAATTCATTTGATTTTAACTTAAGTATTGGAACGGACAAAGCAAGACTAAGTGTTGGAGTTTTCGTGTAACTCGGTCTAACTTTATTAAACTGAGAAGGGATTTCTTCAAGTGAACAGGAAACAATAATGAGAAGATAAATCAGAAACAAAGCAGTGGCAGGTATTCTGAGGGGAGGTTAAAGTGGTTCCCAGGAAATGTGATCTCACAGAGTAAAATAGAGTCAGACTGCTAAATCCAGAGCTCTCTTGAAATCTAGGAACACACAGACAGAACAGGAAAGCTTACATAAGACAGTGGGAACTCAATACCCCAGAAAGCTGAGAGGAGTGCGGAATGTGGAGGGGTGAGGTCCAAAGTGAAATTAGGAAGCAAACAGTGTGTGTGAAATTATGCTGGCAAGACATATCAAACAATCTTTAGCAGATTTCTTTTCAAAACAGAGAAGGAAAAGTAAAATAACGTCTATCAAAGGCAAACAATGGAAACCACATGTAGTTGTGGATGGTTTGTATATTGTTCTGAGTTTCAATTAAAGTTAAAACTGACCTCTTTTCCTGACCAAATTAGAGTTCCAGTCAAACCTTCCCAGCCTCATTCTTGCCCCATTGAAGGTTACTCTCAGTCAACTAATGATTCTCACTCTCAATTATTTTTATCATTCTCTACCATTTTCCTGAACATTACTATAAAACGATCGCTGCACCCCAAAACGTTCCCCTACTGACACTGGATCCCACGTCTTTCCCAAGGATCAGGTCCAACAGTACATGCTGTCTTGGGCTGGACACATACTCCTGAAGTGAGCTGGTTCTCCATGTAATCCAGGAACATTCGCCCCTCATGACTCTTCACAACCAGTAACCCAGTCAATATCTGGAAATATTAAGTTTCTCAATATTAGTAGTCTGTAGTATTGTCATCGCTCTCAAATGCCCTTGCATATTTATTCTCTCCATCCTTTCCAATGGTTTCTGAACGACAGACTGTACCTCACAGTTTACTTGTATACTTTTTGTTCTGTATTTATCTCCAGTCAAATTCATTCTGTCCTTGGACAGATCCTCTTTCTCTTGGACTCTTTAACTAACGCTAATCTAAACCCATACTTCTACCTTCAACCATTCCCTTCCCTTCTGTCATTTTGGAATGCTTCATACCCAGCAATATTTAACACCAAGTCCTGCCATTCCTTGAGCCAGCTCTGGGTGATCAACACATCAGATTACCACACAGCAATCTGCATCTGGAACTCATCACACTCCGAGTCTTCATGTCCATGCAGAGTACCTCAGATTAAGGCTTTCTTTCTTACTCCATCTTCCACTGATAAAATTGTTGTTGTAAATTTGTACCAACTGCAGCTCCCATTATTTTGACAATCCTGGTACTCTCCTCTACTATTCCTTTTTGGATCCTAAGCACACGCCAAGTTATTTTCAATCCCTCCCAAACCCCGTAAGAAATTCAGTCCCAGCTCTGTCACGTTAGCCCATCCAGCTTATACAGTTACTGCCTTCCCCAGAACCAGTCCCAATGTCCCAGGAATCTGAAGCCTTTCCTGCTGCACCATCATTCCAGACACACTTACATCTACCTAAAACTCCGAGTCTTGTTCTCACTTGCGCACAGCACTGGCAGTAACCCAGGGATTGCTACATTGGAGTTCCTGCTTGCTAACCATCCACCTTGCTCCCTAAATTCTGATTCCCAGACCACTTCACCCTTCCTACCCAGGTCATTACGACCAAAACGGACATGACCTTTGACTGCTCACTGTACCACAGATGAATGTCCTGCAGACACAGTGACATTCTTAACCCCACTATCCTGTAATTACAGACACGCCGACACCTTCTTCAATTTCCTGACATCCCTGTGATTGTTGCTCCTCCTTCCTTCTCCCTCCCCTCCTGTACAGTAAGGCTGCTTGTGGTGCCACAGACATGGCTCTGACTGCCCTCCCCTGAGCAGTCAGCACCTTCATCAGCTACACAAAGAGAGGATGTTTGCGGTGCTGGGAGAAATGTCGGGAGTGGAGGAGCAAACAGAGATATGGAGTGCTGTTGCGGCTGGAAAAGTGTCTGGAGGTGTTTATATAGATAGGGAGGTCGGTAGGGATCGGAGATAGTTACTGAGGTTGTGTGGTGGTATAGGCTAGGTGGCAGGAATGTGATCTGCCTGGAGAAGGTTATAGTCATATCAAGTTCTCTTGGGACTTTAGGAAGGTACACAGGTAGGTATTTTGGTCTAGCCTGGAGGATTTTACAGAGATGGGGTGGACTGTAAGTGTTGTGCGAAACTACAGAATTAGGGATCATTGTACTGAGTGCACGATGAGATTATTGAGATTTGGCATGTTGAGACTGGACCAATTTACAAATAGGGAGAGATGTCAACACTGGAGTAGGTTTCAAATATACAGCAGGATTATGGGAGGAGTGGAGGATACAGTAATATGAAATTTTCTGGAATTACAAGCATTAAAAATTCTGGCGTAGATGAGTTGGGCCGAAAGGTATGTTTCCTTGCTGTATGACACTACCACATGACAAGAGACAGTGTGAGAGAGGAGAGAACAGAAAGATCTCAATTTCAATACAAAATCCTTGAGCGAGGCCTGCTTCCCCTCTGTTGTCCTGATGCTCACTATGACATCACAGGCATGGATGAATAAATGTGAACTCCCGATGCTGTTTCAGGAAGGCTCAGTACAGTCGATCTGAAAGTCATCCTCTCACAAGAGGGTGGAAATTGAGCCTGGGACCATCATGCTCTGTGTTCACTCTTCAACACAGTACCTATGTCATTTTATCTGAACCAAAGTTCCATCCCTTAAATGTTCTCTGCTCTGTTCACTGTGAGTGATCCTACCTCGCAGCAGGATTTATTGAAGGTTCCAGATCTTACTCTCCATCGCTCTGGCTGACCAACCGTCTTCAATAGTGATAGACGAGACAGGAGTTGGGAATTCTGCTGAGTCAGGAATATCCTGAGTACCTACATGAGGCAGAGAAATAGACAGAATGGTAAATCAGACTGATGTAGTGAGGGTAACACATGGAGAATGACACTGAGTCCCACAGAGATCTGGAATATCCCAGTCTCCATCCCTGGCCTGTGCTGCTGCTTCTCTCTGGAGTGGAGAATTCTCTTGGCTCAGGATCTGGAGTAGCTGCAAAAGGTGCAGTCACCAGCAGCAATTAGACCATCACAGTGACAGATACCACATGGAGAGATACTGAGTGATAGCACCAGAGTGCAGGAAGGTATCATGATCAAACCACGGTCAAGATGAAGGGGTTTGATTCATGCTGCAATGGGATCAATACTCAGGGATGAGTGAGCTATCAGTGGGCCCGGCGATGGCCTAGTGTTACTCTCACTAGCCTGTTCATCCAGAATTTAATGGTGGTGTCAGGGATACCCATCTGACTGCTTAATATCGTATAAATAAGGACATCTGTCATAAGCAGACGGTCTGGCCTACATATGAATCCAGACCTAGAGCAATGGGATTGGCTCTCAACTGCCCTCTGAAATGGTCTGGCAAGCCACTCAGCTCTCGGACAACTGGAAGTGGGCATGAAATGCTGACCAGCCAGAGACAGCAAAATCCTACGAGTGCATTAAAAACAACACTGCTGAAACCAGTGTCCTGGTTAATCATGTCGGTAGGTTTATGGACAGGGCTTTAAACTGGCAGAGAGGATGCAAGAACAGGGTTCAGGTGAAATGAGCTTTCCAAATTCAAAGAGAAAATGTGAAGCCTTGGAACAGTATGGGAACGTGGTTGAAGACAAGCAGAAAGGAACAGGAAGGGACAGAGTTTAACTAAAACTGTACATCAGCAAATCGGTTTGTGACAGGACATTATGGGATAGAGTAAATAATAATGTTTTTATTTGGAATTGCCAAAATATCTGCAATAAGGTAATAGACTTGTGACATAGAGATAAATGACATTTGGTCAGCAGAGAAACGTGATTACAGGGTGAACAAAGGTGGAGCATAAATATTCAACGGTAAACAACCTTACAGGATCTCAGGCAGAATGGAAAAGCAAGATGGGAACCCTGACAGTAATGGCAACAAAGGCATTACAGAGAAAGCATTTGGCATCAGATTATGCAGCTGAATCATCCTGAATGCAAATTCTGGGTGCTACTACGTGACAACAAAATAGGCAGGATAACAGTTTTTACACTCCCGACAGTATTGCTCATCCCTGATTTAAACAGTAATTCATTTGAATTTGTAACAAAGGTGGTGGGATAATTTTGGGAGACGTCAACCTTTGCATAATCTGGGTCAGACACATTGGTAAGAGTGATATTATCCGAGATCCTCCTTGAATGTTTTGGTCAGAGTTTCTTTGACTAACACATTGTGCAACTGGCTAGGGATGTAACTATCTCAGATCAACAGTTGGTTGATGAAATTGAGTGAAGGAAAATATCACATCGAGATTCTCCAAGAAATTATCCTGGAATTCAAAGAGACTATGACAATTTAAAGTGACCATAAAGCACATCCGAACATCAGTAACAAAGCCAATTACATGATTTTGAGAGAGAACTGACCAAGGTAAACAGGGGAAACAGACTGAAATGCCAGGCTGTAAATGAACAGTGGAAAACATTTAGAGCCAGAGTGTCCTAGAGACGTACAGCACAGAAATAGACCCTTCAGTCCAACTCGTCCACGCCGACCAGCTCTCCTTTCCTAATCTTGTCCCATCTGCCAGCACTTGGCACAAATCCCACTAAATCCTTTTTATTAATATACCAATCCAGATGCCTTTTGAATGCTGCAATTGTACCAGCCTCCACCACTTCCTCTGGCAGTGCATTCCATACATACACCACAGTGCGTGAAAACGTTGCCCTTAGGTCCTTTTAAAATCTTTCATCTCTCATCCTAAACCTATGCCCTCTAGCTTTGGTCTCCACCACCTCAGGGAAAAGACCTTATCTGTTTATCCTGTCCATGCCGCTTATGATTTTATAAACCTCAAGAATGTCACACCTTAGCCTCTGACGCTCCAGGGAAAACAGTCCCAGTCGTTTCAGCCTCTCCCTATAGATCATATCCTCCAACCCTGGCAACATCCTTGCAGATCTTTTCTGAACACTTTCAAGTTTCACAACATCTTTCCGATAGGAGGGAGAACAGAATTGCACGCAACATTCCAACAGTGACCTAACGAATGACCTATACAGCTGCAAATGACCTCCAAACTCTGATACTCAATGATCTGACCAACAAAGGAAAGCATACCTAACACCGTCTTCACTCTCCTATCTACCTGTGACTCCACATTCAAGGAGCAATGAACCTACACTCCAAGGTTTCTTTGTTCAGCAACACTCCCTCTAACTTTGCCATTAAGTGTATAAATCCTGCTAAGATGTGCTTTCACAAAATGCAGCACCTCGCATTTAGCTGAATTAAGCTCCATTCGTCACTCCTCAGCCCATTCGCCCATCTGATCAATATCCCATTGTACTCTGAGGTAACCTTATTCACTGTCCACTATATCTCAAATTTTGGTGTCATCTGCAAACGTATTAAAGGTACCTCCTACGTTCATTTATATAATGATGAAAAGTAGTGGACCCAGCACCGAACTTTGTGGCACACCATCGGCCTCCAGTGTGAAAAATAACCCTCCTCAACCAACTTGTGTCTTCTACCTTTGAGCCAGTTCTGTATCCAAACGACTAGGTCGCCCTGAATTCCATGAGATCTAACCTTGCTAACCGATCTTCCATGAGGAACCTTTTCAACACCTCACTGAAGTCCATGTAGATCACATCTAATGATCTGTCCTCATCAATCCTTTTTGTTACTTATTCAAAAAATGCAATCAATTTCTTGAGGCATGATTTCCCACACACAATGCCATGCTGTCTATCCCTAGTCACTCATTGCCTTTCTAAATACATGTAATTCCTATCTCGCAGGATTTCCTTCAACAATTTACCCACTACTGATGTCAGGCTCACAGGTCTATAGTTCCCTAGCTTTCCCTGACCACCTTTCTTAAATGGTTAGCCAACCTCCAAACTTCCAGCACTTCACCTGTGATGATCAGTGATACAAATTTCTCAGCAAGAGCCCCATCGATCAGTTCCCT
Organism: Hemiscyllium ocellatum; assembly: GCF_020745735.1. Lineage (NCBI taxonomy): Eukaryota > Metazoa > Chordata > Chondrichthyes > Orectolobiformes > Hemiscylliidae > Hemiscyllium > Hemiscyllium ocellatum. The sequence continues at coordinate 632,719 of NW_026867979.1, read as the reverse complement.
ATCTTCTCACATAGTTCCAATGTACACCTGATCAGATCCTGGGGATTTATCTGCTTTTATGCTTTTCAAGAATTCCAGCACCTCCTCCTCTTTAATATGGACGTTTTTCAAGATGTCACTGTCTATTTCCCCACATTCTATATCTTCCATTTCCTTCGGGACTGTAAACACTGATGTAAAACAGTCGTTTAGTATTGCCCCTACTCCTGCGGCTGCACACAAAGGCTGCCCTGCTAATCTTTGAGGGGCCCTATTTTCTCCCTAGTTACCCTCTTGTCCTTTATGTATTTATAAAAACCCATTGGATTCTTCTTAACCCTATTTGCCAAAGCTATCTCATGTACCCTTTTTATCCTCCTGATTTCTTTTTAAGTATACTCCTCCTTGCTTTATAGTCTGAGAATTCACTTGACTTGTCGTGTCTATACCTGACAAATGCTTCCTTCTCTTTCTTAATCAAAACCTTTGTTCTCTAGTCATCCAGAATTCCCAACACCCATCAGCATTTCCTTCCATCCTAACTGGAATATTATATACTGTCTCTGAAAATCCGTTATCTCATTTTTGCAGACTTCCCATCTTCCAATGATAAAGATTTCATTCCCTCAAAATGCAAACTCCCCAATTTCTGCATCTCACAAAACTGTCTCTTGAAAATAATGAAAAAATAGAGAACATTCTAAACGAAGGCTTCGATGTGGTGAGCTTTGATCAGTCCTGTAGATCTGGAGATCACCACCTGCACGGTGAGTGCTTTCTCCCAGAGCAGCACCAGGACACTGTCAGGCACACAGACAGAATGGGCAAATACATTCCCATCAGAACTCACATCTCCCAGCCTGGAAATCTGAAATTGTGCACGGATAGTCTGGTAAACATCTCCAAAATTATTTAATAAGATCGGCCTAATCATCAAATCAAAAACAAATCAACCACTCACACTAAAACATCCTTCATGTCCCACACCCATTCTCAATCCCATCCTGCAGGTTATATGAATCCCACTACCTCTAACCTCCTGAAGGATCTTCATGCCCTCCTACATTTGTACCATCCTCCATTTACTGCAGCCCTTCCTACCTCCGTAACATGGCCCAGACTCGACAACTCTTCCTTCCTATGCAATATTCCCCAGAAGGGCACTGGAGTATGGTGGTGTTTACAGAGTTAGGGAGAGATATCAGGACAGGAGGATTTTGCATTTATTAGTAATATTGAAGTGACTAAAATTGGCTTCGGTAATTTTCAGTACTAACGCCAATAAAGGAGGTTACAGAGCTAAAGAGGATTGTAGGGACTGGAAGACGTTTCGCAGTTTATGAATTTTGTGGGGACTGGGGGAAGGTACCAAAATAGGGAGGGTTTAAGATTGAAGGATTCTGCTGAAAACGTCTACTGAGTTAACGGCAGGATTCTTGATAGTGTGGAGTAACACAAGAATCTTGCGGTCCACGTTCATAGATCCTTCAAAGATGTCAGCCAAGTTGATAAGGTTGGAAGAAGGCGTGTAACGTGTTAGCTTTCCTTAGCAGGGGGATTGACTTGACGACCATTGAGGTTGTGCTGCAGCTCCACACAGCCCTGGTTAGTCCACTCTTGGAATATTGTGTTATGTACTGGTCACCTCGTTATAGGAAAAATGTGGAGCGGGTGCAGAAACGATTTATCAGGATGATTTCTGGATTTGAGGACAGGTCTAATGAAGAAATGTTGGGGAAGCCAGGGCTTCTATCAATGGAATTGAAAAGGATGAGACCTGACTTGATAGATGTGTACGAGCTGATGAGAGGCATACATAGAGTGGGTGGCCCGAGAATGTTCCTTTTGTGAAAATGGCTATAATGGTGGGGCATAATTTTAAGGCACTTGGAGGAAGGTTTATGGGAGATGTCAGAGGTAGGTACGTTACACTGAGAGTGGTGGGTGTGTGGAATGCACCACCAGCGTTGGTGGTAGAGAGAGTTACATTAGGGACATTTAATTAATTTTTGGAAACGCAGATGGATTATAGTAAAATGAATTTCTCAAAATGGAGACCTGTGACCTGTGGTGTTCCACGAGGTTCCGTGCTGGGTCCCCTGTTGTTTGTGATATACATAAATGATTTGGAGGAAGGTATCAATTGCCTGATTAGCAAGTTTGCAGATGACACGAAGATTGGTGGAGCAGTAGATAGTGATGGGGACAGTCAGAGAATACAGCAGTGTATAGATCGATTGGAGAGATGGGCAGAGAAATGGCAGATGGGGAGTTCACTCCAGGCAAATGCGAGGTGATGCATTTCAGAATATTCAATTCAATAGCAAGCTAAATGGAAAAGTGCTGGGGAAAATTGACGTACATAGAGATCTGGGTTTTCAGGTCCATTGTTCCTTGACGGGGGCAACGCAGGTCAGTAAAGTGATTAAGGTGGCATACAGTATGCTTTCCTTCATTGGACGGGCTATAGAGTAAAAGAGTTGGCAGGTCATGTTACAGTTGTATTTGATTTTGGTTCGGCCACATTTGGAATGATACATACAGTTCTGATCACCACATTACCAAAAGGATGTAGATGCTTTGTAGAGGGTGAAGAGGAAGTTCACCCAGACGTTGTCTGGTATGGAAGGGACCAGCTATAAAGAGAGGTTGAATAGATTCGGATTAATTTTATTAGAAAGACAAAGGTTGACTGAGGACCTGATTGATGTCTACAAATTCATGAGATGTATAGACAGGGTGGATAGCAAGAAGCGTTTTTTTTCCCAGAGTGTGGAACGCAGTTACTGGGGTCACAAACTCAAAGTGAGAGGGGAAAGGTTTAGGGCAGATAACCTTGGAACGGTCTTTATGCTGAGGGTGGTAGGGGCCTGGAACATGTGGCCAGCGGAGGTGGTAGAGGCAGGAACAATGAAGTCCTTTAAGATTCATGAATAGGCAGGGAGCAAAAGGATACACATCCTTAGAAAATAGGCAGTAGGTTTAGGCAGAGGATCTGGATCGGCACAGGTGTGGAGGGCCAAAGGGCCTGTTCTTGTGCTGGGATTTTCTTTGTTGTTTCCTCCTTTGAATTGCCTGCAAGTTGGTTTGATATTAGAGTATGATAAAATTTCAGCACATTATCAAGGGCCGAAGGGCCTGAGCTGTGCTGTACTGTTCTATGTTCTAAATAGGGAGGGTCACAATGGCAGGAAGGTGTTTCAGGAGGCTTGAGAGGATGAGATCTGAATGGTAGACACAACTGGGAAGGTTTGCTCGGAGTGCCAGAGGTAACAGAAACACCAATGACCTGATCTGGAGCAGATGACGCAGACTGGGAGGGTGGTGGGGACTGGAGGTGTTTCACAGGGAGGGAGGACAATAGAGCCACGGTGTGTTCCAGAAATGTGGAGAGATGTAGGGCCTACAGGAGTTCATGGAGATGGCGAGGTTGAGAGGGATGGAACAGTATACACAGATAAGAATGTTGGTAGGATGGAGTGGTTTACACAGACAGGAGTGTTTTAGGTTAATGGAGACGTTTAGAGAGAAAGTGGGTTGTGTCGACTGGAGGACCAAACAGAGATATGGATGGTAGTCATGGATGATGTTTATGGACACAGGAAGGTTTAGGTTCTGCAGATTCGTTAGATACGGAGGGTGTGGAGTCTGACAGATTTTCCAGAGGGCAGTAATTTTGGTTGGAGACAGGTTCACAGATAAGGGAGCATTAGTAACCTCCTCCAGAATGGTAGAAGTGGGAAGGGTTGTTGGGGAGGGTGACGTTTACACAGATAGAGGTGTAAGTGCTGGAGAAGGTTATGGAGATGAGTAGTTGATAGAGAGGCTTGAGGAGATGACATTAATATTGGGGTGCTAGTGATGGGAGGATGTTACACAGTTAATGAGTCTTATAGGAACTGAAAGTCACATGATTTCGGGTTGGTTCTGCAGGTTGGGAGTTCTGCAGGGATCTGAGAGGCCTTTTGGGTCTCCCCAGATTGATTGTGTCTTTCGGACTGTAAGAGGCTTCATGTATACCGAAAAATTAAAGACAATGTGTACCTTCCTCTTTTTCCTGAACAGAGTGATGACACCTCTCACCGGCTAGGGATTCCTAAACCTGCCAGCTTTTCCCTTTACCCTAACAGGGACATACTGGATTCTTGAGATCACACTCCCATTTGCCAGTCATTCCTTTCCATTCAAACAGACTGACCCAATCGTGTTTAGTTATGATTTGGACATGCCGGTGTTGGACTGGGGTGGGCAAAGTTAATAATCACACAACACCAGATTATAGGCCATCGGGTTTATTTGCAAGCACTAGCTTTCGAAGCACTGCTTCTTCATCAGGTGGATGTGGAGCACAATCCTAAGGCACCGAATTTATAGCAACAGGATGGCAGTGTAATGGAATGAAATATTAAACAAGCTTAGATTAAGTCTTTCATCTTTTAGAGTGACCATTATCGCTTCCAAATCTAGCACTTTCAAATACCGAGGGACCTCGGTTATCCAAATATCAATTAACCTAATATCAGATTATCCAAAGGAGATTTCGAGGTCCCGATAGAAACATTACATCAAAGAGCTCTTTCAAACCTGATTATTTTTTTGTTTTGTTAACACTGATTAAAATCGACCTCAGCTGACTGAAATGGTGCCGAGAACAGTCCTGGACATCGAGCCCAGACACCATCTCCAAATGAATGACCTCCCATCCTCTCTCCCTCTCGCCACAATTCCCCTGGAGTTCTATATAGGGGTGAATCCTAAACCCCCCTTTCCCATATATTCTCTAGAACAGTGTCCTGTACAGGACGGAAATGTTGCAGTAAAAAGTTGTTTGTGGCTGTCTGAGCGTGTGTGTGCATGTGTGTGTGTGCTATTTGAAGACGTACCCCACCAAAGGCAGTAGATATCTCACTACTGGTTTCCACTCCAGCTGCCCAGAAGGAGGAGGGGATGAACGGGGGCAGGGGGCCAGTGAGACGGGCGTGAACATGGATTGGACGCTGGGTGTGTGGGCAGGGTGCGGTGTTGGGCGGGTTTGTGGACAGGCTGAGGATGATGTCGAAGGTGTTTAGGAAGTAGAGGCAGGCGGCGGGTGGAGGGTGGTGTCAGAAGATTTTGGGGGCAGGGGTCACTGTTGGGTGGGTTTGGGGCAGTTGGGTTGGCGACATTTAGGGGCAGGTGAGGGCGGTGTTGGATGTGTTTGGGGGTCTGGCAGGGCGTGGGGCCTCGCTCATGGCTTGCTGTTGCCTTGTCACCTGAACAGGGTGCAGACTGGACTGAAAACTCTGAGCCCCAAAAGGAAAGGCATTTAATCAATTAACCGGATAATCAATTATCCGAACAAAACATCGCCCGCCCATCACGTTCAGATAATCGATGTTCCTCTGTAAACCATCTGAACTAAAACCTGGTGTTGTATGATTTTTACCATCACTCAATCAACCCCTGCTCGATCCTGCTGGATGGCTCCAATTTGACCCACTTCCAGTTTAAGACCTAAATCTGTCAACCTGTCAGATATTTTCCATTAGTATGTTAAAACAAAGGCTGTTGTGGTCACTAGATGTAATGTGCTCTCCGAATGATACTTAAGTCACTTGCCTGACCTCATTTCCTGAGGGGACGTCCAGTGTTGCATCCACCTGAGTAGAGTAGAACCCTCTACGTCTTGGTTTAGGAAACTTTCTTAGACATTTTTGACAAATTCCACTCATTACGGGCTTTTTACACTCTGGGTGACCCAGTCAATCCAGGGAAGTTAACATCTCCAACCAATACTACTTTATCATTTTTATAGGTACCTGCAATCTCACTACACATTTGCCCCTCTCATACCCGCTGGCTATTTGAGGGTCTATAACACAATCCCAGCAGACTGATCACCCCCTTTTTGTTTCTAACTTTTAAATATATGGACTCATTTGATGACTGCTTAACAGTATTGTCCCGAAGCACTGTTGTTATGTCCTTCATTATCAAAATGACAACTCCCCTTCCTCACTTACTTGTCCTTCTGTCATACCTGTAGCTTCTGTATCTTGGAACACTGAGCTGCCAGTCCTGCCCTTCTCTCAACCATGTTTCTGTTATGGCTGTAATATCCCAGTTCCCAGAGCCAATCCATGAACTGAGCTCGTCTGCCTTACCAGTCAGGCCTCGTGTGTTGAAATAAATGCCTTTTAAACCAAAATTCTTTTCCCTCAAATATCTGTGCCCCCGGATATCCTGAATAGGTAACTTGATCTTGATGGCTGATGAATTTCCTCTGACTTTCCGAAGGTCCCTCTCTTACTTAGAGTCACAATTCCCTGCCAAAGTAATTGAAATCCTCCTGGGTAACACGAGGAAATCTCCTCCTTGGGATACTGGTGCCCCTCTGATTCAAGTGTAAACCATCCCTTTGTACAGGTCATCTCTACCCCAGAAGAGACTCCAATGATACAAGACTGAAAATCCTGCCCGCAACACCAGCTCCACAAGCCACACATCCATCTGGCCTCTCTTTCTATTTCTATCGTTACTGGCACGTGGCAATGGGAATAATCTGGAGATCATTAATGTCAATATCCGGCTTTTTTAACTTCTCACCTAACTCCCTGTACTCCTTTCTCCGGACCCCATCCCTTTGTCTACCCCTGTCATGTGGATTGATATGCACAATGACCTCTTGCTGTTCACCCTCCCCTTCAGAATGTTCAGTAACCGCTCAGAGACATCCTTGACCTGGCACCCAGGAGGCAGCACACCATCCTGGGGTCGCTTCTGCAGCCAAACAACCTCCTGCCTGTCCCCCACACACCTGGGTCTCCCATCAGTTCCGATCATTAGAGAGGATCTGGCAAACATATACTGAGAGAACTATCTACAGTTGGGTCCATATTAGGAAAGGGGAGTATTATAAAGTGATGCAGTGAGAATGCAGAGCCAGTGTGCTCCTTGAAGAGTGAATAGTGAAGGTATCAAGTCCATCTAATACTGATCAAGTGATATCGTGATTTTGATAAAGAAAATACAGTGCAATAAAATCAGGTGAAGCCCTTCACAAGTATAGAGAGTGCGAGTGGGTTTGTCGAAAATGAGGGACAAACAATGGTCAAGAAATATGTTTGGCAGATACGATTGCCGAAAAAAACACAGGTATTTTATGAGCATCGTGAGAGTAAGTGGATTCCCAGCGAAAGAGGGAGGCCTGCGAGAAACCAAAGGGACAATCTGTGCATGGAGCCAGAGGAAGTAGGTGACGTCTTCAAATGAATACTTCCCCTTGGTATTCACACAGAAGAAAGGCATTGTGGCCGGGGATTTTAGTAGGGATGGTAAGTTTCCAGAACATGTTAAGATCAATAAGGAGGAGGTATTAAATATTTTCACAGGCATAAAGGTGGAGAACTCCCCAGTGCTCAATGAAATGTATCCCAGGCTGCTATGGGAGGTAAGGGATGAGATTGCTGGGGCCCTGGTGGATATATTTAATACTTTGCTGGCCACAGATGAAGTTCCGAATGACTGGAGGATAGCTAATGTGGTTCCTTTGTTCAAGAAAGGCAGTAGGTATAGGACAGGTAATTGCAGAGCAGATAGTCTGACTGCAGTTGAGGGGGGGGGGGCGAGGAATTGGGAACAATTCTGAGGGACAGGATGGATCAATAGCTGGAAAGGCAGGGATCGATAAGTGATAGTCTGCATGAATTTGTAAGAGTAAGATAATGTCTGATGAAATCAACTGAGATTTCTGTGAAATCTCGATTGAAGATATTGATGAGGGCCGTACAGATGTTATGGTTTACATGGAATTCATAAAGGCCTTTGACAAGGTCCCTCGTGGAAGGCTAGTCCAGAAGGGAAGAGACTATGGCATCAAAGGCAAGTTGGCAAATTTGATCGAAAATTGTTGGAGGGTTAGTTTTGTGATTGAAAGCCTTTGCCCAGTTGATGTAACAAAGGGATCTGTGCAGAAGCCATTGCTGTTCATTATGGGCATTTATAACTCTTGATGTGAAAGCAGAAGGTATCATTATTAGGTTTGCAGATGACATGAAAGGTAAGGGTGTTGTCCACAGTGAGGGGGATGGTCTCAGGCTATAATCTGAAGGTTGAGGCTGGGACAGCATTTCAACAGAGTAATTTCAATTGATAAACAGGCAAGAGCACAGCAGGCAATGAGGTAATACGCATCAATTAAACTGCATTTACTTTGATGTGAAATGCCTCACAGGTAAGGCAGATGAACACACGGCATGGATGGGAACATGGGACTGGGAAATCACAGCAATTACAGAAACAAAGCTGAGGGAGGGACAGGAGTCGCAGATCATTGTTCCAGAGGACAGATTCAACAGGAAGGATAGAAGTGGAGGCAAGAGAGTAGGGGGAGTGGATTTTTGATCAGTGAAAACATCACTGCAGCACTGAGAGAGGATATTCCTGGGGATCACCCAGTGAAGCTATGTTAGTGAAACTGAGAAATAAGAATTAATAATCAGTTTGATATGACTGTACTACAGGCCCACAGTAGTCAGCGGGAAATTGAGCAGCAAATACGTCGGAGATCTCAGATATCTGTAAGAATGCTAGCGTTGTAATGGTCGGTGATTTTAACTTTCTAAACATAGACTGGGACTGCCATAATATTCACAGCTTGGATGGGAGGCATTTGTTCAGTGTGCACAAGAAAACTGTCTCAGTCAGTATGTAACTGGTCCGACTGGAGAAAGGGGTGAAACCTGACCTCCCTTCGGGAAACAACGGTGAGAAAGGGGATGAAGTGTTTGTGGGGAGCACTTTGGCAAGGTCACCACAATTGTATTAGTTCGAAAATAGCGATGGAAAAGGACAGGCCTGGTCCACAAGTTAAAGATCAAAAATGGCCTTGCCCCAGTCCAGAAGGTATTAGGCAAGACCGTCCAAAATTTGATTCATGGAAGCTACTTGGAAGTAAAGGGATGTCGGGCAAGTGGGATTCTTTCAAAAGAGAGATAAATTAAGATTTCAGGGGCAGCATATTCCTGTTAATATGAAGGGCATTGCTGACACAAGTGGGAAAAATTGTATGACCGGGAATATTGAGGTTCTGGTCAAGACAAAAGGGGGCACATGTCATATACAGCCAGCTGGATTATGTCAATCCCTTGAAGAACATTGTGGGTGTAGTAATATTCTTCAGAGGGAAATCATGAGGGCCCAAGGGGAACTGACAGAGCTTTGGCAGATAAGGTTCAGGAAAATCCAAAGAGATTCTACAAGTATATTAACCACAGAAGATTAACTCGAGACAGAACGTCACTCCATAAAGATCAATGAAGCCATCCATGTGTAAACCCACAGGAAATAGGTGCGGTCTGAAACAAAAATTTCAAGTCAGAACTTACTGTGGAAAAAATACTGGGGAAGCTGGGAAATAAACAGTGATGTATTCAAAGAGTCCACATTGGAGAACAGGAGGTGCTGAAGGTTTTAAAACGCATTAAAATTCGACAACTTCCTGGGAAATAACCAAGTAGATCCCAGGACATTGGGGTAAGGTAGGGAAGAAACTTACAAAGATATTTCTATCACTGAAAACCACGGGTGGTGAGCTGGGAGCGGGAGGGTGGCTAATGTTGTGCCAGGATTTAGGAAAGGCTGCGAGGGAAAGCCACGGACATAAACACCAATTAGCTTGATGTCAGTGGTGCCAATGTTGTTGGAAGCGATTCCGCGGTACAGGAGTTACATGCATTTGGAAAGGCAGCGATTGATTAGGGATAGTCAGCACCGCTTTGTGCGTACAGAGAAGTGTCTCTCAAACTTGATAGAGTTTGTTGAAGAGGTGACCAAGGAGATGGATGAAGGCAGAGTAGTGCACGTTGTCTATACTGACTTCAGCAAGACCTTTGACAGAATTTATCGTGGTGCACTGGTTAGTAAGTTTAGATTACATGTGATCAGGGATAGCGAGACAAACGGACACAAAATTGGCTTAACAGTAGGAGACAGAGGATGGTGGGAGAGGGTTGTTGTGCAGACTGGCGGCGTCTGAGCAGCGGTGTGCCGTAAGGATCAGTGCAGGGCCCACACATGTACATTATTGACATAAACGAGAATATATGAATTATTGTTTGTAAGTTTGTGGATAGTAAAATACTTGTTATAGTTGGCAGTGAATACAGTTACCAAAGGTGATCTTAATTAACTGAGCCAGTGGGTCAAGAAATGAAAGATGGGAGTTGAATTCAGGTGTTGGAGTTTGTTAAGATAAACCAGGGAGGACTAACACAGTTAATGGCAGTGCTCTAGGCAGTGTTGTCGAACGGAGAGAGACCAAGGGATGCAGTTACATTGTTCCGTGGAAGTGGCGTCACTGGTAGACAGGACGGGGATTAGGCACACTTGCCCTCATGGGTTAGATCATTGAGTACCTGAGTTGGTACATCATGATACGGCTGTACAAGACATTTCTGTGTCTCCAGTTGGAGTATTGTGTAGAATTCTGATCCTCCTGCTTCAGGAAGCATTTTCCGAAACTGCAAAAGGAGCAATGGTTGACAGAGATGTTACTGACACTGGAGGGTTTGACAGAAACAGAGAGGTTGGAGAAACTGGAAAGAAAAACAGGGCGATGAGATAGCTTTGGCAGATGAGGTTAAGTAGAATGCAAAGGGATTCTACAGCATACAAGTACAAAAAAGCAACTAGAGAGTCAATAGGGGCCCTCAAAGATCAAGAAGGCCATCCATACTTAGAACCACAGGAGATGGGCACGACCTGAAATGAATACTCCATGTCAGAACATACCGTGGACAAAGACTAGGAAACAAAGGGAAAGAAACATTGATGGTTTGTAAAGAGTCCCCATTACAGAAGAGGTGGTGCTGGAGATCTTAGAACATAAAGGTAGAGAACGCCCGAGTCCTGAACAAGTGTATCCCACAACAATGTGGCAAAGTCACAGCGGGGACTGTGGCAGAGATATTTGTAACATGATCCTTTGTATTTCCCCTGGGCGGAGGTGGCTGAGGGGTGATCTTATAAATGTTTATAAAACCATGAGGAGTATACGTCGGGAGAATTGTGAAGGTCTGTACTTCAGGTTAGGGGAAGCCATAACTAGAGGGCAGAAATATGAGGTGAGAGGGGAAATAATTAAAAGCGACCAGAGGAGAACATTTCCACACAAAGGATGGTGCACGTATGGAATGAGTGTCTGGGGAAGGGGTAGAGAAAAGTAAAATTCCAACATGGAAAAGACATTTGGGCAGATACATGGAGAAGAGAAGGTTGGACGGGATGTGGACCAAACACTTGCAAATGCGACTTGCTCATGAACAGTGATCAGCATGGACTAGTTGGATGGATAGAACCGTTTCCATGCTGCATGCCTCTGTCTCTAGTTATTGGAGGAGGAGACTATAGAGAAAAAGCATGATGTAGACACTGAAAAAAAGTTAGAGAGATAGGGGTAATAGTTTGAAATGCAGTACATTTCAAATATGGGGAGGGACCATAGGGAAATGGAGGTTACAGGGACAGGAACTGTTATAGGAGTTACAAATTATTGAAGACACTGGTCCACGAGACATGGTATATGTACAGTGTTGGAGGGGGAACACAGAACATAAAGATCCGAGGCAGCATTACCACTCACTCATGGGAAGTCTGCTTTCCCATCTGTTATGCTGGTGCTCACTAAGACAGCACAGGTCTGGATTGATAACTGTGACACTCCCGATACTGTCTCAGAACAACAAAACTTACAGTAGACGTGGTGATTGAACCTGGTGTGTTTGTACACTGCTCCACCTCCAGCACTGTTAGCTGATGTTTGGAGTCCTCTCGCTGCTCTCTGCTCTGTGCATGGTGAGTGATCTTACCTCACTGCAGGATTTATTGAAGGCTCCAGATCTCTCTGCCCTTTGCCTCTCTGGCTGACCAACTATCTTCAATGTGGTGATGGATAAGACACCCAACTGCTGGGAAATCTATTGAGTCAGAAAATTCCTGAGTTCCTACAGGAGACAGAGAAATAGACAGAATGGGAACTTAGACTGATGAAATGAGGGTCACACATGGAGGATAGTACCGTGTCCCACAGAGATCTGGAAAATCCCAGTCTCCATCCCTGGCCTGTGCGTCTCTCTGGAGTGGAGAATTCTGTTGGCTCAGGATCTGGAGTAGCTACAAGAGTGAGAGACGCTGACAGGAGCAGCAATTAGACCCACACAGTGAGGCATACCACATGGAGAGAGACTGGGTGATATCATCAGAGTGCAGGAAGAAATCAGTATCAATCATGAAGGAAAAACAGGTTTAGCTTCATGATACATTGGTATCAGTGTTCAGGGATAAACAGCCTGTGAGCAGACAAAGTAATGTCCGAGTGATATTGTTGCTAGAGAATGTATCCCAAACCTCAGCTAATGTTCTGGAGAGGCAGGTTTGAACCACATCGTCTGAAATGGTGGAATTTGAAATAAATTATGTTCAAAATAGTAATTGACAATCTAGAAATACCATTACTGATGTACAATAAATCCAAACACTTGTTATTCAGAGAAGGACATCTGCTCATTCTCACGTGGTCTGCACGACATAGTCACAGCAAAGTTATTGTCTCTCAATTACCCTCTGAAATGGCCGAGCAAGTTACTCAGCGTAAGGGCAGCTAGGGCTGGGCAAGAAAGGCTGGTCAGCCAGAGACACCCACATCCCATACCTGATTTCAAAATAAAATCCATTAAGATGGGGTCCCACCGGAGCTGAGCTGGGAACAGTATCCTGGCCAATCATGTCGGTAGGTTTATGGACAGGGCTTGAAACTGACAGAGGGTTCAGATGAAAGGAGCTTTCCAAATCCAAATAGAAAAGATGACGCATGTGAACAGCATGTGGATGTGTCTGAAGGCAAGAAGATAGGAACAGGAAGGGACAAATTTTAATGAAAACTGTACATCAGCGAATCGATTTGTGACAGGAAATTGTAGGAAAGAGTAAATTATGTTTTTTTTGGAATGGAAAAACTCTCTGCAGCAAGGTGGGCTGATTTGTGCCACAGACATAAAAGAGATTTAGACACCAGGGAGACATGGTTTCAGGGTGAACAAAAGATGGATATAAATATTCAATGGTTCACAAACTTGCAGAAACTCAGGCAAAATGGGTGACGCTAACAATAATGGGTATCAAAGGCATTACAGAGAAAGCATTTAGTCTCAGACCATGAAGTCGAGTCAGTCTGAATGTAAATTCTGGCTACTACTTGCCAAGGACACAAGCACCAAAACAGTTTTAGGCCGCTTGATAACATTTCATTGCTCATCATTGCATTAAAGTGGAACTCATCGAAATTTTTAATGAAGACTGTGATAATTTAGTGAAACTTCAATGTTCATATAATCTTGACAATCACACCGACAAGAGTGATATTCAAATAGGAGATTGTAGAATTTTTTTCAGTGTTTTGTTGAATAACATATTGTGCAACTGGCAAGGGACGTAACTACCTCAGAGGCACCGTTGTGTCATGAAACTTAGTGAGTAATGTCACCTGGGGAGATCTTCTGGGAAAATGTGTAAAGTGTAGTTTAAAGTAATATAAAATTTTAAAGTGAATCACAGAAAGGATAAGCTACATCTAGAAACTAAAACAGTCAATTACATGAGTTTGAGAGGAGAACGGACCAAGGTAACAGGCTAAACAGGTGTTTGTAAATGAACAGTGGAAAACATTTGAATGAACAGTGTAAAGCACTCAACAAAAGGACATTCCATTGAAGCAGACAAAACCTCAACAAGGAATTCCTACCCACCCCTCACTCAGGACAAAATGGATCATATCATATTATGAGGCTTAGACGATTACCACAAAGTACTTAAAATCCTGAAATGAGAGAGAGTTTAAGCAGTCAGTGTTAAAGGGATTGCAAAGCGTCTTCAAGCGGGGGGAGGACAGTGGGAAGAGGAATCTTTGTCAGGGTTTAATGACACAATAGGAACAGGGAAAGGTGAAGGTGCTGGAGGTGGTGAGAGTGTTACAGAGAGTGATCCAGGCCTGAACAGTGTTACAAAGCCAAGTACAGATTGCTGCAGCTGGAGGGGTTTGCAGAGGTAGGAAGAGACATATGCATCTTTATTTATTCATTCGTGGAATGAGGGTGACAGCATTCTTTGTCCCACTGCTAATTACCCAGAGGGCAGATCAGGGTCAGCCTCATTGCTGTGGATCTGGATTCACACGTAGGCCAGACCAGGCGGGAATGTCAGATGTCCTTCCCTAAAGGAGCTAAGTGAACAACTGATCAACAATGCTTTTATGGAGGCTGTACCAATGTCTTGAACAGCCACAACATGACATCCCAACTCCTACTCTCAATGCTTTGCCCTATGAAGGTAACCATCACAAACAGCTGCTTCACCAGCCTGTCTACCAGTGTCGCCACTCGCAAGGAATTGTGTACCTGCATCACTGGGTCACTGACTGACAACACTACCCAGGGCCCGAACATTAACTGCACAAGTCCCACCCTGGTCTGTTTCACCAAAATGGAACACTTCACATTTATCTAATTAAACCCCATCTGCTATTCTTCAGCCCACTATCCCAGCAGTACTGTCCATCCTGTTGTTTCATAGATAACCTTCTTCACTATCCAATTTACCACCAATTTTATGTCACCCAAAAAACTTACTTACCAGGAAACCAATATTGGGACCCACTACACCGCTGGTCATATGTCTCCAGACAGAAAAACAACATGTCTCCCAACACCCTCTGTTTCCTACCATCAAGCCAATTTTGTATCCAGTTCCCTCGCTCCTCCTGAATGCCATATCCTTTTACAATTATCTAGGCTTATTACCCAGTTTACCACATGGAACATAGAACACAGAACAGTGCAGTACAAGACCCTTCGGCCATGATGCCATGCCAACCTTTTATCTGTCTGTGAGATCAAATTAACCTACATACCTTAAATTTTACTGACATCCATGTGCCTATCCAAGAGTCCATTAAATATTCCTCATGAATCTGTCTCTCCTACCACCGCTGCCAGTGCATTCCAACGACGCAACACTCTTTGTGTAAAGAACCTATCTCTGAAATTTCTCCTTACCCATCCACCAATCACCTTAAAATTATTTATGCCCACTGACAATAGCCATCTATGCCATGGTACAACGAAGTCTCTCACTATTCACTCTATCTATGTCTCACATCATCTTGTTCGCCTCTACCAAGTCGCCCATCACCCTTCTTCACTTCAATGACAAAAGGCTTATCTCCCTGAACCTTTCATCATAAGACATGCTCTCCAGCACAGACAGCATTCGAGTAAATCTCCAATTTACCCTACCTAAAGCTGCCTCCCTGTAATGAGGGGATCAGAACTGAACACAATATTCCAAGTGGGTTCTAACCATGGCTCTATAGAGCTGCAGCGTAACCTCACGGCTTGAAAACCCAATCCCCCAGCAATTGAAAGGCGACACAACATATTCCTTCTAAACAAACCTATCAGCTTGGGTGGCAACTTTGAGGGATCGATGGACGTGGAACCCAAGATCTCTCTGTTCCACAACACGACCAAGTATTCTGCCTTTAACCATGTATTCTGCATTCAAGTTCGACGTTCCAAAATGAATCATTTCACACTTTTCCCGATTAAAACTCCATCTGCCACTTCTCAGCCCAGCTCCGCATCCTGACAATATCCTGCTGCAACCAACAACAGACCTCTACACTATCCACCACTCCAGCAACCTCCATGTCATTGGCAAAATTACCAACCCATTCTTCCACAACTACATCCAAGTAGTTATTAAAAAAATCACAAAGAGCAGAGTTCCTGCAATCGATCCCTGCGGAACACCACTGGTCACTGGTCTCCATACTGAATGCTTCCCATCTATCATCACCCTCTGTCTTCTATGAGCCAGGAATTCCATATCAAGACAGACAGGTTTCCTGTATCCCATGCCTCTGTTTCTTTTCTGAATGAGCCATAAAGGTGTTTTGTCACATTCTCGAAGGATTCAATAAGATTTGTGAGGCTTGACCTGTCCCTTATAAAGCCCTGCTGACTATCTCTAATCAAACTATGGTTTTCTACGGTGGTATAAATCCGCGCTGAGTCCTCTCCAATAATTTGCATACCACAGGCATAAGAAAGTGAAGTCTGTAATTCCCAGGATTTTCCCTATTCCCTTTCTTGAAAAAGGGAGTGACATTTGCCATCATCCAATCATCTGGTGCGACTCCGGTGGTCTGTGAGGGTGCAAAGGTCATTTCCAAAGGCGCAGCAATCCCTTCCCTCGCTTCCTGCAGTAACTTTGGGCATATCTCGTCTGATCCAACAGACGTATCTATCTTTATGTTTTACACAATTCTCAGCACATCGTCCTTCTTAACACCAACCTGTTCACTTATATCAGTCCTTTTCACGCTGTCCTCACAAATGACAAGGTCCTTCTCAGTAGTGAATACTGAAGCATAGTATTCATTGAGGACCTCCTCTACCTCCTGTGACTCCACGCACATGTACCCTCCACTATCCCTGACAGGCCCTACCCTCACGCTGACAATCGTCTTGTTCCTCACATATGTGGAGATTGCCTTATAGTTTTCCATAATCCTTCCCAATAAAGTTTTTCATGTCCCATTCTAGCTGTTCTAACTCCATTCTTCAGTTCCTTCCTGGCTACCTTCAGTGAGTCCCCAGAGTGTGGAAATAGGCCATTTGGCCCAGCAACTCCATACGGGCCCTCTGAAGGACATCCCACCAAAACCATTCACCTAATTTGCACATCTTTGCACGGTGGGTGGAAACTGGAGCACCTGAGGACCCCACGCAGACATGGGGAGAACGTGTAAACTCCACACAGACTGTCGCCCAGGACTGGAATCGAAATCGGTTCCCCAGTGCTGTAAGGCAGCCGTGTTAACCACTGAGGCATCATGCCACCCCCATATGACCCTATAGAGGTCTAAGGATCCTTATGTAAACGTCGTTTTTTCCTCTTAACTAGATGTTCAATAACCCTTGGAACCTTGTCAAATGCTTTGCTGACGTCCATTTGGACAGCGCTGACTGCTCTGTCTTTACCTATCTCTTGGCCACCTCCAGGAAGAGTCAATCCAGTTTGTGAAACACGGTTTTCCACTCATAAAGCCATGCTGACCATCTCTAATCAGTCCTTGCCTTTCCAAATATACGTAGCTCCTTTCCCTCAAAATCTCCTCCAACAACTTCCCCATCAATGGACTCAAGGGGCTGTAATTTCCTGGCTTTCCCTGCAACCCTTAAGTGCTGGAACAGCATTCGCCAACCTCCAGTCTTCCAACACCTCACTGTGGCTGTTGATAATATAAATATCTCTGTAAGGGACACTGCAATCTCTTCCCGAGCTTCCCATAATATTCTCCGATCGACCTAATGAGCTCCTGAGGATTGATCTATTTTTACTTGTTTTAATATTCCACCACTTTCTCTTCTCTGTTGAGGATTTTTTCCAAGACATGGCAATTTATTTCCCAATGTTCCCGAGTTACCATGTCTTTCTCCAGAGTAAATACTGACAAGACTTTTTTTTTGTTTATGATCTCACTCATCTCCTCTAGTTCCACACATCGGTAACCTTATTGACCTTTAAGGGGCCCTATTCTAGCCCTTATTGAAACTCACACAAGGGCTTCTGAAATAAACCATATCCACCGTACCAACACCCACCCTCACCACACCCTTATCTATTCTGCCATTTATATTCACACCAACAAATAAAATCCAACAGGCTCTAAAACAAATTCTCTTTTATAAAATTTGTTTCTAAGAGTCCAGTTACTTTTTATTGATATGTTGTTTCTCACTCATTGCAACATGCTCCTGACTTTCTGTCAGGCTAACAGTACTTGTTTTTAGACTGAAAACATAAAGGTTTGTGCGAGTCCTTGTTTATCAATCAGAAAAAAATTAGCTTACAGGGTCTTCAAATAATAGAGAAGGCAAATCAAATGCTGCCAATTTTTACAGAGGGAATGGAGGCTAAATATAGGGAGGTCTTACTAAAACGATGCAAGGTACAAGTCATACTTCACTTAGAATATTATGAACAGCATGTGTGCCCGAAGGAAAGGTATTGTTGTATCAGAGGCAGGCCAGATAATTTTCACTCGGATGATATTGGGAATGGAGGGATTTTATAATAAGAAGTGGAGTAGATTGAGAATGAACCAATTAAAGTTAAGAAAAATGAGAGAGAAACTGAATGAAACATGCAAGATTCTGAAGTGCTTTGATCGGTTAAATGCTGGGAAGTTAGAAAATAGAACAGTGCAGCATAGCAATTGGCCCTTCGGCCTACCACAATGCTATTCTCAACTCATCCCATCTGAATGTACATGGTCCATATCCCTCTATTCCCTGCCTGTTCATGTTTCTGTCGAAATGCCACTTCAAAACTTTACTCACATTTCTGTTTCAAGACCTCGCTTGGCAACTTCCACTCTCTGAATAAAAGATCTTGCCTCACACACATCATTTAAACTTTCTCTTTCTCACCTTAAACCTCTGCGCTCTAGTATTTGAAACTTATACATTGGAAAAGAGATTCTGACTATCCACATTATCTATCCTGTCCTAGCGTTATATTCCTGTACCTGGTCGCCTGTCAGCCTCTGATACTCTCACAAAGCAATCCATCTTTGTTTAATTTCCTCTTATACCTAACACACCTTTAAAAACACAATACTGGTAACGTGTTGATAAACCCTTTTTGTACCCTCTCCGAATCCTCCACATCCTTGCTATTTTGAGATGAGATCTGCACACAGTACTCCAAATGTGGCCAAACAGAAGTTTTATACAATTACAACATCAGATGCAAATCACGATACCAAACGTTGTGACCGATGAAGGCCAGAGTTCGATTTGCTTTCTTTCCCATCTGAAACACTTCTGTTCCTATTTTCAGGATGTCACTGTCTAGCACCAAAATCATAATAGAAACGTCAAAGATTTTAGTCTGCCGGGAGGTTATACAAATGTTGATCCCTGTTCCATTATGAAAACTTGGGAGCTGACAAAGTGTGACATCAAACAAGCGATCAAAGAAGTGGGGTTTCAAGGCGTATTTTGTCACATAAAACGAAATTTGTATCACAAAACTGATTTGAACGAATTTGTTCTGCTCGAGGTCATCAACTTTTGTCAGACTCAAAACGACTCAGAATTTAGTTCTTCTATAACTCAGTGGTTCGAGGGCTGGTTTTGTAAACCATCGGTTGTAACCTCCTTCTCACGGCAGCTTGCTGAATTTCCTACAACTTTGCAACAAGCATCCGAAGGTGGCATTGTGTGTGTTGTTAGGACTTATTTTTGAAGGAAAAGCTGAAAGTCATTTTTGCGCAGACAAGGCCTCAGCCATTTCAGTTGGAAGTCCACATCCGTGTTTTTCCCCT